>NC_050594.1:3033618-3148618 GCF_013368585.1 Megalops cyprinoides | reverse complement strand
GGGAAGATTGTAATGGTTCAGCTCCTTGGTAAGAGCCTCCTTTTACTGTAGCAGAATGCTGGCTTTTACCAGCAGGCCCAGAGACTTTGCTTTCGTGCGGCATCAGACTGCTGAAAAAGACCAGGGCCCATCTTAGCAGGATTTCCTGCCTTGTGTTGCGCACTCGAGCGCACTATCCCGGGAGATGCATAAAAAAACACACCGCACCGGGGAAGATACTCCTACATGGAACGTATGTTTTCTTCCAAGTCCTTTGTCAGCACGGTATTCGAGTGTGGCACCATCGACTTCCTGTTATCAGACAGCACCCTGCTGCTTAGGTCCAGAAGGCATTTCCTAAAGACTGACCAGTGACGAGCAAAGGGGGCTGTTAAGCAGACCTGGTACAATGCTGTTGGCCTTGCCCACCTCCCTCCTTTGTGAACTGAGAGGCTAGCAGTTGGTAATGCAGTAGATCATTTCCTGCCATCTCCAGACAGGATGTCGGTATAGTGAATGAAATACGAGGGACACATTTTTGAGGCTTTTCTTTCACTCCCAGTTACGTTTTAGTCATATATTTCATGTTTGATATGTTTCATGGTTGGGCGTTTATGAAACATTTCATGTTACATTCTCTGGAGGAGTTAATGGTTTGCATTTCAGTGATTTGTTGTATTATGGCCAAAACATAAAATAGAAACTGTTTTAATATTAGTATTGTATTTATAGTATGGTGGCAGTAGTACATAGTAGCTTCATACTTCCAATCAGATATAATTTCTGAGGAAATTCAATACAGAAACAATGGCACGATACTTTCTGATTCACCTTACAACAAATTGCAGTTTCAGAATATCAGAGCCTTTTCAGCACATGTTCAGTGCAGAGGAACAAAAAAATTTGTTCTATCAAAAATATTTGCTCATTTTTGTAATTATGATTGTCATAAATAATTGTCATAACTGATGACCTTCATTCGTCATTGTGGTTTGAAAAAGACGGAAGTTTAAATAAAATACGTTTATAACGTTTATAACTTCCATGATGTTCACACTTTAAAGACTGACCGTGCCTATTACCTTGCTCTGAAGATTATGCTATGCATTACAAACGGGCCTTTCCTGTGTCACGAACCTGTTTTAGAAACGCGCAATCACGACTGAATCAATAAGGAGCTTGGTTTCGTATGATCAGCTGTTGTCGTCCATCTGTCAGCACCCTACACCCAAACAGCAGCCCGAACGCTGTCATTTCCCCCGGACTCTCCCCCTGCTGCTCTCCTGAGGACAGCGATTCATCACTTCTCATGCGTTTTGTTCTGGCGTGAACATTAAAGCGTCTCGTTCGCAGGCACGGCTTACGCACTTGGTTGATGCTATTACTTGTGTTGGACCTTTTTAAAAAATATTCACTTTATGAAAGTGCCAAAGAAAACTAGCCGGTGCGCATTGGCTAATCTTAATAATATACGGTGTTTGAACGTTAATTTGGATGTTGAGCTGGACTATGTCTGCGCGTGACACGATCAAATATACGCTCTCAAAGTTCTCACGCATTAATCGCCATTTTACTGAAGAGAGCCAGGTGAAGAGAAGAAATCTGTAAAAAAATCCTTTATTAGCCTTTTATGCCTTTACTCTTTAAAGATGTCAATATTGTTTTGTTAATAATGGTAGTTACGGAGACTGCACGCACAAATCCTGTCTGAATGGCAATTGTATTGTAGCGTGGTGATTAAGACTGGATTCTGAACCCACGATGACGAGTTTGATTCCTACCTAGCCAGACTGTCATTATTAAAGGCCAAGTACAGGCTACAGGCACCATCATGTCAAGGTGATTTAACAAAACAAAACGAAAAAAAAAATCGCAGAATCGCTGCATTCCAGCCAGTTCCCAGCGCTCATAATTACAGGTCCTGTCAAGCGTGAGGTGTCTGAATACAACTGCAACATACCAGCCAAAGCCATCATTTAAAACAATGATCCTGCTAATGAGTGATGACCTACTGATCTCTCCATTTTTCTTTAAAAAAATAAAATTAACAAAACACATGGATAACAACAGACAGTAAGATCACACAAAATATAATGCTAATCTAATCCATCATCTAATACGAAACATAAAACGTATGCCTCTCTCTGGGCGCATCAGCATATGGAACATAACAGATATTTAATTTAACACAAGTCATATTTTTTACCCTGTTTTTCTAGCTTTACTTATTTTCAGGTCAAATGTTGAAGTGATACAAATTTTCATATCTCACAAGAACATATTAAAGTTGGACTTTGTTTCTGTGAAATGATGTAATACAAGTGACTGACGTATTTCAGATTTTTATCACCAATATCGTACCATGAATACAATACACAGTGTACGAAATCTCATGGGACGTCATGGGCGAGCTTCTCCGTTTCCCGTGTTAAAAAGGGCGTGTTAATAATACAGCACTGCACTGGTGCGCGAATAACACAATAACGCTACGGGGTTTGCGTTAGCCCCTGCTGAGCGAGATGCTTGAGCTGCTTCTCAGGTTGGACAGATGAAAGATGTGGCGCACTGCCAACCGGGGCCGCATTCCAGTCAGTCTACCAGATAATCAGAATATTAAAGAAATGAACCTCTGGCTAAGCCTGTCTTCAGCCATTACGTTTCCTCTCCTTACTTAGCGTAACAATTTATTAGTGCATACTGTACCCTGCAAAGGCACCAAGTTCTGCGTATTAAAATTCTAAATTAAGTATAAATAGCAGTTTTACTGCATACCTAATAATGCTTTTTTTTCTAGCTGCTACCCCAATGCCTGTGCATGTTATTGGAGAGGACTCAGAAATGCATCTGGTCTGAATTATCGTGCCAGTCTGAGGGGCATGTCCGGCGGTGTGGGGGTTCTCTCAAGGCTGGCATTTCAGGGCTAGGGAGGATTGGTCACCCCCCGGTCAAACTCAGACCCCATGACCGTCATATCCCTCTGTCACCAAATCAATTGTCACCTAGAGAAAGCAAACAAAATGTTACCTATCTTAGACCTCAAGACAAGCAGTGACGCGAAACAGTATTTGTCACACGCACCAAAAATTAATTAAAAGAGACGAAGAAGGTGTGTGTGAGAGAGGGCTCGCACGCACCCAGACGCAAGCCCTCGGGGCGGGTCTGGTGGTTGCTTCGTGAGCTCTGATGGAAAGCGGGTGCTATGGAGATGAGCCGGGAGGCTGTGCAACAGGCGGAAAGGGAAGGCTACAGCGGCAGCGCCAAAAACACTCACTGTGACAGCATGTCCCCCCCACCCCCCCCCCCTTTTCACAGTGGACGAAAACAGGTTTGTGTGGAAACCCTCTGCAGCACTGAAGATGCTGCAGGGTGTCAGGCAGGACTCCAGATGGATCTTCCCAGGATTGCAGTGCTTTGTCCTTAAAATCCCTCACAGAGCAAGAAAGCAGTCTTCTTGGAGTTCTTGAATTGAGGCACAGCCAAAGTTTAGGCAGAGAAGAATAGCACTGGCAAGATTTTGATGAAACCATTTCGTATACAACCTTTGAGAGGCAGCACTCTGTTCAAACATAATGGAAGGGAAAGGTACAAGTCTATTCATGTGTATTTGGACCAGTGAAGGAAAAACCTGGATGGATTTAAAAAGTTTCAACTGCCTTTCAATTCAACAATTTTCATTTAACTTTGAGTTCATAGAACATAATTAAATACCTAAACTCTTAAACTCTTAATAATAAATCATAAAAGTTTTTTGTCTACAGCGTAATACAATCACTTGATTGTCAATCTGATTCTCTCGAGTGTATGTCAGGGTTTGCGGGGAAAGGACCCAGGCACAGACAAATCTCAACTAAAATTGAGGTCAAAAACACAGTCCGAGTCAATAACCAAAAATTCCAATGGAAAACAGGCAACATCCAAAAACGGCAGGCAAAAGAGAAATCTGGGCCAGGCAGAGTCGGTAACAGGCAGAGACAGAGCAGGCCAACAAACCAACAGCAGGAACAAAACAGCACGATACTGAGACGATCGGGCAAAAGACAAGGAAAACAGCAGGGTATGTGTAAGCAGGGAGATGGTGAGGTGATGAGCCACAGGTGTGTGGAACAGGCTTCAGGTGATGGGCGTGGCCGAGTAACAGGAGGACGGGGAGGCAGGCGGGACAAGGAAACACAAGGACCTGTCAATAAAAGCAAAAGACACCCCCAAACAGACAGACAGAGAAAAACTCACAGAGCAGACACACAGGAGGAGGACCTCAGGTGGAGGTCCTGACAGTGTATGACATAGCCACTTTGGTTGAAAAGTGTTTAGAGTGGTGTGGTGGTAACAGAGAAATATCCCAGTCAGTCCAGTCTGCATCACAACATACTCTTCAGTCGAGTTAAAGAGAAAGAGGCATTTCTTTAACAGGTCTCAGAACAGCTGTGAGGAATTAACTTGATAATGTCATAGTGAGATAAATTGCTGTTTATACTTGAACCTGACAAAGTGTTTGTTGATCAACAGCACCATCACCGTGCATTTGGTCTGTTTGATGGAAATGCACCCAGAGGAAAGATAAACACATTTTAGCACAGATCACTCAACAGAAGGCACAGCGGACCACATTGTTCCTTTTCTAGCAAAACTCCAAGAGATGGTCAATCTCAGAACAATCAGTGCAGAGGTCCAAGTCCTCTGGGGGTAAAAGCGCATGCTGGCTGGATTTTGTTCATTTTAGTATCACAAACACAGCCTTTTTTTGATTAATTCCATACCCGCAAAGTTTCTCTGATGTGCACAATTTGTAAGCAGTTTGCAATGTCCCAAAACTGCAAACCTGAAAGAAGGAAGCAGCAGAATTAAAACTAGAAACTAAGAAACAAAGTAATTTCCTACTGTGACATGAATGGGCCATAAACACTCAGTATAATAACGGTATGGTGCTCATGGCTTACACAGGCTGAGGGGGTCATACTCTAATTGAAAGTTTTGCTCTCTGGCATGCCCTGGCCTATTGCCCCACATATGAAAAACTTTCAGTCCATTTCCGAGGCAGCCATTGGTCTCCCGCTTTAATCCCAATGACCTTTGACCTTCAGTGCTTTGAGCAGCACATGCTTGTGGCTAGGAGAGAAATGGGCCTTAATCCACTCTGGGTCCTGTACATTTTTCACGGATGGCTGCCTGAAGCCTGCCCTCAGATAAAATTATGTCAGCCCCACTAGGACTTGTAACTCAAAGGTTGCAAAGGATTCCCCACTGGAGCACTGCTGCTGTACCCTTGGGCAAGGTACTTAACCCACAATTGCCTCAGTAAATACCCAGCTGTATATATGGATAACATTGTAAAAAAAACTTGTAACCGACGTAAGTTGTTCTGGATAAGATTTTCTGCTAAATGCCAATAATGTAATGTAATGTCCAGAAACGTGTGAGAAACACGAGGGGAAAGAGCAAGAGGTGGGGTATAAAAACGAGAAGTCTGAGCCCAGAATCCTATGCCAAAAAGTGCTGCCTGAGCCCCTGTTAGGGCAATTATTTTGTTACATGTCAGAGTACTCATTACATGGTACATGGTTTTGGGGTTTATTTTATTTCATCTGAAATCTTGGGATGGAATTGGAAATGTGGGCTCATCAGTAATGTTCTGAACTAACATCATACAGCCACAGAGGCTTCCATGTTGTGAATTTCCTGAAAAAAACAATCAATGTATTTCCTGTCATTTCCCTGCGGTGTGAATCGAGTATTAGGTGTGCGATGTTTGCGTCTGCAGTCACTTCACTCTAGCTATATTTTTTCAAGTGACAAGGAGCACTACTCCTATCCTTCGCTACAGCTACATTACCATAATGAAAACTGTCAAAAGAAATAACTGTTTTCTTACAAAACAGTCTGAAGGCCATCCCAGATCAGTATTGCTTTTTATCAATGTTATGACAGTGTATTCATGGAATACATGATCATTTCAATCAGCTGTCCAGTATACTTGTAGCCACTGCTGTGACTCTCTGCAAAGAATCCTAGCACAACGGTATGGACTAGTAAAAAGATTTTGATTGGCTGAGGGCCATTCCATTGACTGGATAATATACTGCTTGTTTGCACCCCAAAGCAAGGTTAAAAATGTTTCCCATCCCACTGTCAGCAGCGTGGTCCTTCAGATTCATTCAGATCTCAGGTGTGCGGGGACACGGGGCCTGCACACACGGGAATGCGGGGCCTGGTGGTGGGCCCTGACGCAAACTGATGGAAACACACTGCTTTTATACGGCGCCTTACTTTATGGGAGAAATCCTTCAGTGCCACACAGAAAACATTTCTTAATTAATAACAAAAATATGTTCTGTTTTTGTTATTGGCATGCTAAAAACTTGAATTTAGAACATCTGGAGTGAACTGGCTCATTAAAGTAATAAATTATGCAATAAATGCAAGTGGCAAATATTCGGGGAACACACATCTCCTTTTATGTTACATATTTTTCATAGATTACAGAAGCAATTACAATATAACTGATATCACTTCAAGTCAATCAACATGCATTTTTTATGTGCCCTTCATTTTTCAAGGGTAAAAACCACGTCCGCTGGAGCTACAAAAAGAAAACAAATGAAAAACATGTGAATAGCACTTGTCATTTGACGCTGGAGACCCCTATTACAAACCAAATGCCAGTGGCAATATAAATCCTTTCATTTCCTCAAGGGAAAACCATTCACAGAAGCTAATTACCTATCATTGCCTTGATCCCCACTGCAAAACCTTATGATGTCATAGCCATGTCCTGCGTATCCATGGAGACAGACCACTGGGCGTGTGCTTCTCCTCTGACAAGCAGCGTCCAATCTCTCTAATATGCTCTAATTGCACTCCCTCCAGCTCTCAACATTACAGGAATGCCTGTGCTACTTCTCACCCTGTGTCATCTACAAATGTGATGTTATGTGATGTTATGTGACAGTTATTTGAGGAGGGGTCATTTTTTTTTTTTTTGTAGTTTTTTTTTTTTTTTTTTTACTTCAGGTGAATTATATACATCACAAAGGACATTTCTCGTTGTCAAAGATAAATGAATATGAGATCCAGTTTAAAATCAACAGCCCTACTCTGTCCTGTCTAGTACTGTGGCCCTATAGCTGGGGGATGTCATAAAGAGCGCAGTGAGTAATAACTCACAATTACCTGTGTGCTGTATCAGTCTTTTTTCCTCATGCCTTTTGACCTTGCTGCTTCACAAGCAACACCATCACCATCAATTTAATTGTTGTTGCTATTACTACTATTATTTCTACACTAACAAATATTTTTTTTCTTCAGGTGTCCAACATGTTATACCTAATACATTCTCTGCAAAGGGACTGAAGTTGCAAACGTAAACATCACTCATGGTTATATGTGAGGTATTAAAAGTTACTAAAATAAATGGTATGAGACAGAGCCCCAGAATTGCTTTACAACCCTTTAATAACCCAATATTGTTATACAACAGAATGTATAATAGCATTGTTATTACAATGTTACGGAGCACATGTTCACATAAATCACTGCCCTGGCGTGGCTCACTCTGGAGGCCTCCACGTTATTACCTTGCAAACATGTGCAGACAGTGACTGAATGCACAGTAGCTAAAGAGTGTTCCCCTCCATCACTGTGTACAGACTGACACTCTTCCTTGGTAGACTCACTGAATGGTCACACATTACGCGTGCAATTTAAAAAGAAAGTTATGAAACACATACTGCCAGCCCCCTGAAACATGTGAGCACCTTTGGATGGTAACACTTGTGATGCGCAGCGGCATGTGGCTTCCACAGACAGTACGGCACCACGTGCAGTACCCAATGAACGACGAGTAACCAGGGGTGAGGAATCTGCACAGGTGTGAGACACCATGTCCCCCAAACTCCACATCAGTAAAAGAAACTTAAAGTGTGACAAATTCAGTGACATATGAGTGTCAGGCCCTCAGGTGGAAGGACCCAGGCGCCGACCACAATGCCAAACGTAGGCATTTATTAGACGGCACAAGCCAAAAAACAGTTGTCAAAAACAGTCCGAGTCAACACCAGAAGATCCACAAAAACAGGCAGGATATCCAAGATCACAAGGCAAAGACAAATCCCAAAAATACAGACAGAGGTCATTCGCAGAAGATCAAACGGGTAGACAGGAACAGAGGGGCACGCGCAGAAATCAGGGTCTAAACAGGCAGGAAAATATTCCAAATTGTCGGGCAAGAAGAGTAATCCAAGGGGTAAAACAGAAGTCAAACACACAGACATACAGATATCAGCTTACAACAGGCAGGAACAAAACAGGCTAACAGCCTTAGATAGTCTGCATGGGATAAGGAGTAGGAGAAGGACTTACATCCCAAAAAAAAAACTGTTTACTGTTAATGGGTCTTGTCAAAAGACAATCAACGTGCATTTTGCCAGTTTAGAGTCCGCCCTTTACAATAGCTTCCAAAGCACAATATTTCCCTGCAGTGCCTAACTCTATGAATATATTTCTGAAAGCACTTTTACCTAGAAAGTCAATGAATGAAATAAAAAATACCACCCTCCATTTCCACCCTGAAAAATAAATAAATACATAAATGGTACATTTTAAGAGTTCATTAAAGAACACTTGAGCCTGTTCCCAGAAAAATGGTCAGCTCATTGCAAATGTATTTCAGACTGTAATTTGGTATTTAAAAATGAACCCCTGGACATACCAGCTGCATGCCAGGTCTATACCCATTGCAGTCACTGGTTTATATGTACTTGATGTGTCCAAACAAACAATTTCCCTGGGTTTTATGTTCTCAAGGAGCAACCCTAATGTCCTTATTTATGACCACATCCTTCATTTTCCATCACTCTCATTTCTACAGATGCAACCACATTCATTTCTTTCAGTAATACCTAAAAATACCACTTCAACTGGCTGGAGAGTGAAGCGTATCTGTGCAGGCAGGAAAATGGGCCGTATGCATGTTTCAAAAACCTCAAGCCAACGGACAAACAAGCAAACAGACTCAAACAATGACACAAATGAACGTGGCTGTTATTAGTCAAAATTAGGCAAAATTAGTCCTCAGAGGGGAGACAAACGTAATTGTGTAGATTCTAAATATAAACGGTTTTATGTGGAGAAAAGCTGTTAACAGCTTTAAGCAAACACAACGCAGACATGGAAAACAGCTGCCTGTGTCAACACCGCAGCATTTTTTTTTTTTTGCAGAAAATGCACCGTTTCAGGAAAACCTCCCTCTGTCTCACCAAAATATTTCAGATCGAGAAAATAGAAAGACCCCTTTCACCACACTACCAACACATTACGCATTCAAATATAAACCGTTTTAAAGGCATGATGCCACGGTGGTCACCACCCATCACAGCAGATAGAAAAGGCAAACGAATAACCAAAAGGAGATACAGCCAGAGAACTGAGTTCATGCACACATACACTAAGCATGTTCCTCCATCCGGTGAGCACATGCAGTAATGTGAGGGACTATGCCCTTAAAGGACACCAGAGACGCGAGGCAGTGGGTGACGCACGTCTTGGAATCCCTCACAGCAGGAGGATCAGGTGAGACACACCTTTCAGCACCTGCTCTCCACTCAGCCCCTTTCACACTGAAGGCTGAGGTCTTGGAATCATCGCTGCCTGTCAGACTGCTTCTCGTGATTGCAAGCCCCCAACCCCCCCCAAACTACGTGTAAAACAAAGCTTCTCAGCTAACAGGCCAAAGCCGTCTCCTCACAGCAGAGCAGAAGCGTGATTTTTGCGCCAAATATTGCTCCATACGAACATGTTTCACCTGTTATTCGTGGTGACAGTGCTTTTCCCTGTGGTTCATGTGTAAATGAGCTTCAGTTAGCAAAGCTTGCTCCTGTTCAGCAGACCAGGTGCGTCCGGGTCATTTCCCTGCTCCCTTTCCCCCCTGCCGAGAGACTGGCGTGTCTCACGTTTCCTCCAAAGTGCATTTGATTGTCGAATTAGGCTACAGCACATCAGGGTTCCAACAAAGAACTACGTGTTTCATATTGATATCTCCATCGTGCATTAATTCAGGTTCAAAGTCCTTTGAAATGAATTAGTTGCATTTTTTTTTAAATGAAAACTGAAATATCACCAAAAACGATAATCAAACCTAACTTTGGCTTCCTCTTGCCTGCCGGGATTTCTTCCCCGATTCTGCATTGCACAATCGTCCCAGTGAGTTTAATGGCACCACGTTGGAGCCTGGGAGGTTCTGCTTCAGCGAACAGACTTTCTCGTAAGCCATTAAGTGTTTCTCGCCGACTTGCCAAGATAAGCGGGCCGGCTCTCCGATTGTTTATGGCGCTCACCGTGTTTTTCACAGCTCGCAGATGAAGCGGCTCCGCTCCGCGCCTCCAGCTGCAGACTTCAAGAACAACTGACAAAAGCATTAAGCATTATGAATGCCCCAGCATTGAGGACCATTATGAATGCCCCAGCACCAGTTTCTGATGTGTGACAGAGGACACGTGTGTAGTCAAGAATTTGAGGGCATTAAGTCTTAAGGGACGAAAAAGGCTATTACATCATGTAACTTTGTAACTCCACGTATTACATAAGCTAAATCGTGGGGGAAAATAATCAGTAAACAGTAATCACCAGTAATGAAAATAATCAGTGCCCGGAGAACTGAAAATTACTCAGACTTAGTGTTATTGTCATACTGGTACCTTTCAATTGGATATGCAGTGGTGTGTGATAATAACTCACTGAGGAAGGAGAGTCAGGAAATAAGCCTGTTTAGCTGCCCTCCAACAGATGTTCATTAATTTCAGCCCTCAGGGACATACGCACATTTTGTGGGGTAACATGCAGTCCGGCCAGGCTGGAGATGGTGCTGAATTCAGCAGATCTGTACCCAGTACCACCTCTTATGCCTCTTCATGTCCAGGAATTTGCACATAATTCTTTATGTGCTAAACCTAAGACAACAAAAACCATTTATAAAGAATACACACAGCCTGCTGGTAATCTTTGAATTCATTAATGCATGCTATTACATTTAGTTCACATCACAAATTGAGATGAGATTATTATGATCTCTTTTATTTCATTAGTATTTTTTGTCACGTTTTTTGCCAGAAGTCAGAAGTTGATACTATGATCACATACAAACCTATTTACAAATGATGTGCAATGTCTTGGAACTGGTTTCAAGGACCAGTACATAAAAAGTTCAAACGAACAAAGCGCAAAAAAAAAAAAAAAAAACAGCACAGTGCTCAGTGCTGAAATGCCTTATACACATTTATGAGGATAGCTAATAACATTGACCTTACTGGATATATAGAGGGGTACAAAAGCAGTTTGCACTGTTTGTTGGCAGATGCTGTTGGTAGCGGTTAAAAAACAGGGCTATTGCTGAAAAGGCTGCAGGTTCAATTCCCAGTGGGACATTGTTGTAATTTGCCCTGGATCGGCCTCTCTTAATTAAACAAATAATGGGATGGTATACCACAGCCCTTTTCATCCGAACAAAGAAACCATGCTATTAGAACAACGCACCCAAGCTGTAACAGCAGATGCTTTTGTGGACACGATTGTTCGAAGCCACAATCCAGTCAGAAGTGCGCTTTGGAGACCCTGGGGACCGTAGCAAAAGAACAGCTGGTTTAAAACCCCCCACTAATCGCCTACTGCCAAGGTTAGTGTACAGTACATGAGCAGACATAATGTAACAGTCAGAACAGAAACACGCATCCTCCTGCTACATCCCTCTTTTTGATCCCGTTTTCTCCAGTACCACAGCATGCAGCTTGCCTTTTTCACCACCCTCTCCAAAAAGTTGTTTCCTTTGTCTTGATTTTAGAATGGGTGGAGAGCAGTGGGTTGGCTGAGCCCCTTGTGTCTTTTCACCCCCTTACAAATGAGTCGGCTCCCGAAACGTGTCCCGTACAGTAGTTTGAACAAAGGGCGAACTCCGCCCATCTTTGTGGGGGTGGTGGGGCTGGGGGGGGGGGGGGGGGGGGGGGGGGGGGGGGGGGCTCGCCTCACCGACGGTACCCTTAAAAATATTCGCCTCTGCCTGGTTGAGCGCAGAGGACAGTTTGGGCCTGGTGTCCCTGTGCCTCTCAGCAGGTTATGCATTTTCATATGAATGGCCCCTTTCTCGTCATGTACGATCAAAGCATACGGGTCAATACCTTTTAAACCATGGCTTGATCAGGCAAAACTTTTTTTCTGTTCTTTTTTCCTATAGCTTCAAATAGTTTCATGTTCAAAAACATTCTGGGTGGCATTCTCTGAGAGTCAGGGGTTAAGATTTAACTAGTTAGCAATGGACAAGCTTTCAGCTCTTGCTGAAAGTGGTTTGTGTGCTTATTTTTTTATAGACATTTTTGTTTGTCCTCATAAAAATAATCATTTAAAAAGACATTATTAATATACATATACATAATTATAGGCATCAAATAAGTATTGATAAACAGACTAAAACAGGTTAGTACTTTTTTCAGATTCACCAATTCATTACAGCAACTTTATATATGATTTCATATGTACTGATGTGTCAGGTTGTCCTTACCTTAAATGAAATATGTAACTACATCTAGTTATGTTCTCTTGAGTTGACTTTTTTATTTTTAGTTTTTAAATTAAAGGTACAGCAGAACCTAAATGGTCTACTTTGAATTACAGATGTGGAAAGTTCCATTAATATTAGAGAATTACCTCCACTGAAAGCTATAGGAATGACAGTGTACGCAGCATAACTTCATTGTGTCATTTACTTGATTCTGTAACATTTATGATATTTTAGCAGATCAAAAAATTACTTATCATCAAACAGCATAGGAGCAGGGAGGACATGGTAGCGGACCTTCTGTGCAGATTTGTGTGTGACATCACAAGACCCCTTTGACATTCTCATGGTGTAGGTAAGTTCTACCTGTGGCAACTGATCTTGGATCAGAATAAAAATTTTACACTAAATGTTTGGAGTTAAGATTGAGGATGGGCAAGCAAATCTAAGATCTGTTTTTAAGGGAAGAAAGTACCCAGATATCCCCTTCAGTCCCTCCATGGAATGTAGTTCTTTGGTGAAGTGTTGTATTCACTCCCCAAGGAAACATGGTCTTACCTGTAAGAGTTCTCACTCGCATTATACATCATTCACCAAATGATACTACCTAGGAAATACCATCTAACTGTCTGATGTGTCTGTTATGACATGCAGCAATATGTATGGAGTGGGATGTCAGTAATTAGCAGATTATCAGAGAAATGCTGTGGCCGTCGGGACCTTTGTTTTTACAGCTGTGCAGGTGAATTGGAGAAACAGGAGAAGAATCTTTGTGTAAAGGATTCAAATGTGCAGGCAAGAAATGTGGCTATGAGGAGCGGTTAAATCCACAGGGCAGTTTAACTGGAAAAAAGCAATATTCATTTCACTGATCAGAAATGATAGCAAATAGCAGGAAACCGCAGTTAAGAGTATGCTACCAACATAACTGGAATTTCTGCTCAATCTGAAGAGTGATCATTCCACTCATTTCCATAAAAAATGAAAATAAATAAATAGATAGATAGATAGATAGATAGATAGACAGATTGATAGATAAAGGGTAGGATGAGTTAATTCTCAGAAGTTTGGTGTGAAATGAGCTCAATGGCTGTGTCATGCCTGTGCACTTTTGAACCCCAGCCAAGTTGTGTCAGAGTCGTCCTCTTTGAAACTTACTTCCTTATTAAAGTGACCTGCTCACGCCATGCAGCCTGCAGGCAGGGGAAGATTCCAGAACGCAGAACAATACAAAAAACAACGGAGCTCGTTTTACCCGCGAATCACACACATGTCACAGAGGCGGGGGGGGGGGGGGGGGGGGGGGTTCCATGGGAATGGGCATGTTCAGTTAGTGGCAGCAGACACTGTCTGTGAGGGGAGGGGCCCAAAGCACACTGCTTTTTTACGGGTCATCAGGTCCCTGTCAAGGCCCCCAAAAAGCCCCCCCCCCCCCCCCCCCCACAGCCAGTCTGCTGCAGACAGCTACAAGCAGTGCTTAAGAGACTGGTTTTATAGCCCCTGGGTTACAGGCTGAACTCCCAGAGATGGCATTGAGCCCTTGAGTAAGGAGCTTGACCTAAACTGACCTGGTGATTAGCGAGAGAGCCCACTGTCCCGTTTCTGTACCATCTCTGTTCGCGTGATTCCTCTTCTTCCAGCGGCTTGTAATTCTTCTGGTTGGATTTGGCTGTTAACTGAAGACTGGCTTGCATGTGTTGGTTCATTACAATAATCAGTTGCACATTCTTTTTGACTGAAGACTTTGCCAGAGGTGTGCTTTTGCTCATAAACAGGAATAAGTAAAGGAATGTGTTATTGTAAGTATTGACTCCATAAGCAGATTCTGGACAGCTGTCATAGCTAAACTTAATTAAATCTTGATTGAATTTTTAAGGTTTTTATTGAGCAAAAAAAAGGTCATTTTTTTGTTCACAAAAAATGATGCTTTCACTTCCACCATTGTGTCACTTTTGCCATTGTCTTAGCACAAGCACAGTTTCAGCAATGCATTTCACAAAGGGCTCACAGCGGATGACAGTTAAGAGACGCTAAATCCAAATCAGCATTCAATTACCCGCTCAATAAAAGCACGTTGATTAAGAGGTCAGCTGGAATGAGACCAGTTGACGTAGTGCGTCCTTCAGAACAGGACCGGGAAACTCCCTGCCCCTGCTGTATGAATGAACAGTACATAAAACATATAGTATGTTAGGCCTGGATGGGGTCACCTTCTTGGCCAATAAGATGAAATCATCTCACTGCTGAGGCGGTGGTAAAAATAGCATAGCAATAACATGATCAATGTTCAGACACACAATGTCATAAATTTGAGATCCGGATTGGAAGATGGGGGACAGTGCACAAAGGCCAAAAAGAGGTTCAAGATAAGAAAAATTATCAAGTAAATAATGGTTCTCCACCTCTTTGCAGGTCATTGCTGAGAAACACATACCTGCACTGATTGAAAGTATGAGGAATGTCTCCTTAAAGTTAAATGGTTATTGAACAGCATATCATTTCATTCAAAACAAATGCAGAATAAACTGTTGAGTCCCAAAGAAAACAAAACATGCAATCTCATTTTATTTCGGTATTCACGTGGGGTACAGTTTTAAGGTAATTGTGCAAGAGGTCTGAAAAAAATACTCACTGCTTTTTTCTCTGATATACACCATTTTGGGAAGCTCACAGTTCCTAGGGTTTCCTGTTAATAAGACATGAAACTCTCAGCTTGAGACATATTCATTTCTTACTTGTATTCATTCATTATTCATTTAGGTGACACTTGTATCAGCTAGACATCTTTTAAAGGTTAAATGTTCTTAAAAATATATTTTACAATGGGCGCTCCCGAGTGGCTCAGTCGGTAAAAGCACTCTGAGTATAGACTGAACGCTACAGCTTGGGCTCGAACCTGACCATGCCACTAGTCAACAGTGACTGGGCGCTCATAGGCAGAACACACTGGCTTCCACACTCTCCCAGACTGACAGTGGGGGTTGTGCAATGGGACCAAACATCAATGACAATTGGGCATTCCAGAATTTGGGGAATTGGCCATTCGAAATTGGGGAGGAAATGGAAAAAGGAGAAAAAAAATATATACATTTTACAGCTTCACATTTAGTGGGAAAACATTAAGTACCCTCCTTAACACAAAAGCTGGCAAAAGTAGAGCATCACCTGGGATTCAAGCTGGCAACCAGTAAAGGTTAAAGGACCAGTTTGGCATCCAGCGCCCCACACTGCTGCTGTCATGGCAGGACTTTTCCACGCATGCTTTTCTGTGTTTCCAGACCATGTGATCACACTGCCAGGCTGTGATGGTGATCCTTTGTGCTGATTGGATGACAGTCATATATGTTCTGCAGCTGGCCTTTTATCCTGTCACTCAGACAGCTTAACATTTCAGAACACTGGGATATGTGTGTGCGCACATATGTGTATACATACATATATACATCACAGCTTTAGGGACTGCAATTTCCTTGAAAAATATTAGCATCATTTAAAATGAAATGTAGAACAACACATATGGTTTTGGTGGGAAAGATGGCAAATTAAAAGTGAGTCTGTCGCCATAGAGCTTTGCTATGGTTACAATATGGGATCAGTTCGAATTAACTCTAGACCACAGACAAATTTAATGATGTCTGCAAGTCTGCGTTATATCACAAAAGCTTTTCATCCACATTGTACGTTAAGGGTAGGATATCAACATTATTGAAAACAAGCAAAATGGAATGCTTTCTTTATTAAATATGATACTTTTGTCAGATGAGATATGTGTGGAATGTTTGTTATATTAGTATGTTATAAACCCTGTATTTCCTGTTGATTTTTCTATTTAGTGGGGTTTTTTATGAAAACTGTGCATCTTCCAGATTTTTCTCAAAGTGCTATGGAGCTGTTTGTTTTTACTCAATGGCCTGTATCACTGAGAGTCAGGTGGTCACGCTGGGTCAGTGGCTGTTGCCTAAGCAGTGGTATCAGATTAAAAACACATCTGATAGAGTTCAGCAGTCGAGTGGTCTGAACTTGAGACCTACGTCCCTGCTCTGGCCATTGCAATTGGCTCATTAAGTTTAACGACGCATGTGTGTGGAGGTCCTGACATCTTTCATATTAATGCTTTCATTTCACCACTTTCATTTCACTTTGAAAGCATAAGCCCAATGCTCAAAGCTCACACTCGACGCACCTCACAGCTTTCCCAGAAACTATAACAGTTACGCTACGCTGAAACGCCTGAGTCCCCGTCTGATGTAAATCGTAATTAAGCACGACTAAGCAGAGAAAAACACACAGTAAACATGTGTTTGCTGACTGCAGCAATCTCTCAGACATGCGAGCAAACTTTAACGATGCAAACCACACAAAAAAAAAAGACAGGACTAAATTTTTTGCGGTTTGCATATTTAAATACTTTTTTTTTTTGAACAGTGCAATTTTAATATAAATGAACGGCAATGATGAAATACATACTTTGGGGATTTAAAGGTGTTATTTTTAAACCACACATAAAATCATCCATTCCTTGGCACTTGTTTTAAGTATGTGTTGAACACTTTGTCGGCAGTATGAAGCCGGCCGACGGTCTGGTGTAGGCACTCAGGAGAAGCCGAGCTGGGTTTCTGCAGACACCCTGTGTCTGACTTGGACTAAATCTGCAAAACAAGCAGCATTAAAATGCACCCAGAAGTAAAGCCGTTTTCCATTTCTGTTAATTTGATTAGCTTCAGAGGTTGTGAGAGGCTGTCTCTGCTGCATCCAGGGGAAAAAATATGAAATTAAATGTGGGCATTGAATGTTATGAAGGTTATCACTATGAGCAATATCTGTTACCTGTAGATATTCCGATTATTCCCCCGTGTTAGCATCAGTGCAGTTTATATTATTTCATTTGTCCTAGTTTGAGGTGTGGATACACATGGCTTCCTGTGTGTGTTTGGTATGTATCATTCAATGTCAGACTTCATTATATCATACAGATATACAACAAATCGCATACATATATATGCACCCATCATTTAAGCCCCATGCAGCTGAAATACTGTATGGAATCAAAATAGGCCTAATGCTAATGCTAACAGTAATGCTAATGCGGTTGTTTTGTTTGGAATGGCAGCAGGAGTGTCCTGCCTGTTGAGAGGTCTGAGCAGGACCACAAAACGGTTCCAGCGCAGCCAGAGCTGCGAAAGGTATCTGCTGTGACACTCAGAGGCTATGCTGTTATGTAGAGTAAAATGCAAAGTTTACTTTTGAATAGCTTGTTACAACAACTTATTATTGCAATTTTGTGTTTGTTGTTGCTGTTGTTGTCCATTCTACTGAAATCCATATATTCAAAGAAAATATGTTCTGGTTACGAGGTTGGGCTGTGTACAGCTTTTCAAAATGAGGTTGTGTTACTTTGTGAGTTGATTACTAATTAGCGCCTCGGTGGAGCTGTTTATTTGTATGCTTTTTTTTTAAAAAGCCCTGGCTCACTTCCTGGAGTCTCCCACGTCTTCTGTTTCACTAATGCCTTTCTTGCTGTTGCTGCACAGAGAGCTTTTCATCCTCGTGTCTTAAGTATGCGCTGATGGTGGCAGCATCAGGAAAAAAAAAAATCATCAGAAAAGTTTAAGTGTCTAAACACCACTTTGTCTAGTGCAGATCTGTGAAGCCATACAATCAGAAAGTGTAAAAAAATGTGTCATTATAGGATTGTTTTTGCATATCTGCTCTTGCCCTTTATTCTGCCAGAAATCTTGTTTGTGAAATTAGTTTGGTAAAATAGGCGGGTGAGGAACACAAAAATCACTACATATTACTGATTCTTTCTCATTTCTGCATAAAATATTTTGTTACTAAATGTAACGATCCAAACGTCAGCACTGAAATCTGAAATCCTGAGCAGGAAAGAAAAGTCTTTTTGTGGCGTGTACATGGGGGCAGATGACAACACTGTGCTTTGGAGACCTCACAGAGTTATGTTATGAGATTACGTGCTGAGGCAACATAAGCCTAAACATTCAGGTACAAGGGAAGTTTTCTAAACATTCAGGTACAAGGGAAGTTTTCTAAACATTCAGGTACAAGGGAAGTTTTCTAAACATTCAGGTACAAGGGAAGTTTTCTAAACATTCAGGTACAAGGGAAGTTTTCTAAACATTCAGGTACAAGGGAAGTTTTCTAAACATTCAGGTACAAGGGAAGTTTTCTAAACATTCAGGTACAAGGGAAGTTTTCTAAACATTCAGGTACAAGGGAAGTTTTCTAAACATTCAGGTACAAGGGAAGTTTTCTAAACATTCAGGTACAAGGGAAGTTTTCTAAACATTCAGGTACAAGGGAAGTTTTCTAAACATTCAGGTACAAGGGAAGTTTTCTAAACATTCAGGTACAAGGGAAGTTTTCTAAACATTCAGGTACAAGGGAAGTTTTCTAAACATTCAGGTACAAGGGAAGTTTTCTAAACATTCAGGTACAAGGGAAGTTTTCTAAACATTCAGGTACAAGGGAAGTTTTCTAAACATTCAGGTACAAGGGAAGTTTTCTAAACATTCAGGTACAAGGGAAGTTTTCTAAACATTCAGGTACAAGGGAAGTTTTCTAAACATTCAGGTACAAGGGAAGTTTTCTAAACATTCAGGTACAAGGGAAGTTTTCTAAACATTCAGGTACAAGGGAAGTTTTCTAAACATTCAGGTACAAGGGAAGTTTTCTAAACATTCAGGTACAAGGGAAGTTTTCTAAACATTCAGGTACAAGGGAAGTTTTCTAAACATTCAGGTACAAGGGAAGTTTTCTAAACATTCAGGTACAAGGGAAGTTTTCTAAACATTCAGGTACAAGGGAAGCAACACAAAGGGGAGACCTGACTGGGCCTTAAAATGCAATATTGGTGCAACATTATGCCACACCTTTTATGCTGCATCTAGTCATTACAAAAACTTAATGCACATAGCTGTCATGCATTTGTCTCATTCATTGATATATTTTTTACACTAGATGTATAAGGAAGTATTTCTTCACATACGACAATACAAGAGTTCGTGTCACACTAGGCTTAATAATTTATTTCTTATTTCTTCTGTTTCCGTGAATATTTATAAAATACAGAAACTGCTCCCTTTGGGTATTCCATTAACATATGGCACTTGGGTTCATCTGATTTGGATCTGCCAGTAGGCCAATGTTCTGAAGTATGTTTGAATACAGGTTTCTAGCTGTACTGACTGCCAACAACAGTTACAGCTATGATTTATTCCGGACTTGTTATTATTGGACAAGACGAACCTGTGTTGCCTTCTTGGTAGTAATGCCCTAAGTGTATGTTTTCATTTGTTTTCTGCACTGGTAAACAATAAGTCACTCCAGACAAGGGTGTCTGCCAAGCAGACAAAGAAACATCTTCACTCTAAGAATTAAAAGTATTTTTTCTCTGATTTTATTTTTTTTTCAGGCTTTTGCTTTGAATGTTTTCACAACAAGATGCTTAAAAACAGCATTTTTATCCTTCAATGCACATATATCATACAGTAACCATGAGAAATTCAGAATCCAATGATCAGATTGATCAGACTGATCAGATTATCATCAATATTCATTTATTGTAAGAAGATTGCATTTGATTGGTGGAATCTTTCGCCTGATAGATCAGAAAAGCAATCTTGTAGGACTTAGAAACATATGCCTGGGCCATGGTCTGAATGTCAAAGCCAACACTCTCTACTTTTTTTTCTCCGATCCAAGACACAATAGAAAAATGCCTCTGGAGCGTATAGCGGGAAACCCACCTTTCTGCTTCACTTCCTCAACGACCTGTCTCCTCCTCTCTGTGTAGCTCTCTTTAAATTTCAGTCGGTTGGGCCAAACGCCCAAGCACCCGCTGTGCGGGTTAGGACCCTGATGGGAAAAACACTCGGTCAGAGACGCAGGCGGTTCATTACCGCTCCATCAAGGACATCTTTTTTTGTTTTAACAGGCTGGGCTGGTTCAGATCATCCTGAGTGCATGTCATTTTGACAACACTTAAAAAAGACACCTAAATTTCACCACAGTAGTAGGAGTAAGGGAATCAGAATGGATAACCCTATCAGTACAAATTTTCATGACAACAGTTTGTGAAAACAGGAACAGACCTAAAATATAAAAACTCAGATATGCAGATATGCCATCCTATACTTATATAAGAAATTATCTGCTGGCAAGCTATTTATTGTTTATCAGTGGTTCACAAAAGTCAAAACTTCTCCAGAAATGTTGTAGCCCTGGGCCAGTAACTTTCAGAGCAATAAGTTCTTTATCTTTGGTTATTTTCCACTCTCCCCCTTTGAAATTTTACTCATAACAAGTTACAGACCCATTGCCGTATAATAATAGATATTACAAAGAACAATTGCCCAAAAAATCCTGTCCAAGTGATTCAGTCGCAGACATACTTTGAATAAATCTGCTGGTT
Organism: Megalops cyprinoides; assembly: GCF_013368585.1. Taxonomy (NCBI): domain Eukaryota; kingdom Metazoa; phylum Chordata; class Actinopteri; order Elopiformes; family Megalopidae; genus Megalops; species Megalops cyprinoides. Next base: position 3,127,670 of record NC_050594.1, on the reverse strand, counting down.
GAAATTCGGTTCATGTAAGAGAAATATAACTCGCTCTCCATTCTTAGAATATTCTCCGTTTGTTTTCCATGATTTGGATCTAGCAATGGAAAACCAGAACCCATCTGGCTATATTTAGAGAAGCCGCTACGGTCTATGTAGTAACAAGAAGGTGATGTGCAAGTGTCAAGAGAAATAGGAAGAGTATTTAAGGGGAAATGTGGAAATATTTTTTTCATGCCAGGTTGACAGGATTTTTAACTTTTGTATCTGCAAAGTGTATTTGATGTAGACTGGACATCCTATTAATCGGTGGAAATGCTGTGGGATGACCTCAGTATTACAGATCTAAGTTTAAACACTATAAATCTTGTTCACCTGCATCAAGACTTTGCTTGATCTAGGGTCATTGATTTACTGTGGCAGAAATTTGTGACACTTTCTTATTGATGATTTAACTGTCAGGATGATAATTTAACACTGTCCAGGAAGCAGTGCCACGTGGCATTCTCATTTGTGTAGAACACCACTTGCTGTGGGGTAACTGCTGCTATTGTGAAAATCTGGATTTGATGTGAAAGTGGAGTTAACCTGATTGGTCTTGACTGAACAATGCAGAGCTGGTAAAACACCTTGACCTGATTAGAAACCTGGTCCCAGTCTGCTGTCTCTGTGACTCCTTGGCCCTTTTTTCTCTCTGACTCCCAGAATTCTAGTCCAAGCATTTCTCCTCAACCGTCTGGGAGTTAGGTGCTAGCTCTACTCCTCTGTGACTCCTCTGTGACTCATCCCCCTGCTTCTCTTTGACTCCTTAGCCTTAGTCCTGCCTCTGCCCGACTCCCTGACTCTTGGGCATCTGATTTCATTTGTTCTCCTTGACTCCTGGGAGTCTGGTCTCAACCCTGTCATCTCACTGACTCCTCTGTTCATCTCAGACTCCTGCCTGTCTCTAGGCTGGTGCCAGCCTTTATTCTCTATTAACTTTAGGAGTCTACCACTAGGAGTGAGAGAGTTATGAGATGACACGATGGCAGTTAAACAGTGTTCCATTTTTCCAATTGTTCCAACAATTAAAAGATGATTAATAAAGCCATTGGCAGAGTTAATAGGAAATAAAGAGCACGGCACAAATGTTTAAATTCAGTTTAAACATGAAAGAAGGGTTTTGTAACACCTGAGCATGCTTAGCCAGCAGCTTTTGTTAGCCTTAGTGTTACATCATAAGGAAAGCACAGCTTATGCCCCGTTTTTAGTCAGACGCAACAGCTATAACTTGCATTTGCAGCACCACCCTGAAGCTGTGGCATGACTGGTCATGTAGGCATTAGAAATATAACTCAGCCACTGACGTTTCCACTACTTAGAGGAGAGCAGTCAATTTAAATCCCTTTTTCAGTGGTGTGGTCCAAAAATAAGCATAGAAATAAACATGAACTGAGGTTGCGTCGACTTACCAGACAAAGATCAAGCGATTTAGTCATTCTAGTTATTTTAATGTGTGTCAGACACTTATTTAAGAGCATTCGTGGCCAGGACCTGTCATATTTAGTTTTAGTTCTTTAATTTTACTCCTTTCTGCCGTGAGGGAGTCAGCGGGTCTGCACACAACACGAGTCCGTTTCTCGTCCATCTCAGAAAATGAATGACTTTGCTGAACTTGTTTGACTCCCAGTTTACCAGATATGTAAATTTCAATCAGGTTTGTTCTACTGTTGGCAGATGTCTGTTCTTTCAAATTTCACACTTGGAAAACCATTTTCATTTTTTCTTCCATTATGTAAATAGATTATGCAACAAATTATTATTATTATTTTTAATCACCTGGGACTTGAAGTGTTCTGTGGTTCTTTCCATATTATAAAAGGAACCTGATAATAACTGATTGTTACTTTGAAAGTCTGGATTAATTTGCAGTAGATCAAAGTGGAGGCTTGCTTTTCTCCTCTCCCTCCACATGTGGCCCACAGAGCTCAGCCCAGACATGTGGTATTGTTTAGTTTTGGTGGAGAGGTTAGACAGGAAACTTGGAAAAGAGAAGGCTAGCTGGATCTTTTTATGTCAAGCCTCTCGAACATTTTCTGTTCGAAGCTCTGCTAGCTCTCTGTCTGTCGCTGACGTTGGAGAGGGAACTGTGAAAAAGCTGGAATTAAAAAGGACTTTGAAGTTTTAACCTCTGGTTGTTGCTTTTAGATCCGCAGGTTTTTTAAAGTGGCAGAGCCAAGCATGCACTTGTCTCAGAAGCAAGCTATGTTACACTATCTGCTGAGCAGACGGACGTCTTCTAAAAGAATTACACTGCTTCCATTTATACAGCCAGCTGTTTTCTGTACCCCCACTCAAGGGTTCAAAAGCAGAGGCCCACCTGAGAAGGTGTCCAGCAACCCTTGGGTTAAAGCTCTGCTCCTTAACACCACTCCATGCTGCTGCCAATTGCTTGAACAACAGTGGCTTTGATGGCAGTTTGGCTGAGAACACGGTATACTGTTATATCACTTTTGACCTTTCGTAAATGAGGGCATAATGATCAATTTTGACGGTAGGTGCTGGTGTATATGTCTTTGTGCGTGCATGTGTGTGTGTGCGTGTGTGTGCGTGTGTGTGCATGTGCGTGTGCGCGCGTGCGTGTCCAGGGAGCTCTCAAAGGTACAGATCAGAGCATGGGAGGATACAGGGCTATTCCTCTGTCTTTGTGTGTGCGTGTGTGTGTGCAGGTACAGATCAGAGCATGGGAGGATACAGGGCTATTCCTCTGTCTTTGTGTGTGCGTGTGTGTGTGCAGGTACAGATCAGAGCATGGGAGGATACAGGGCTATTCCTCTGTCTTTCAGTCATTATGCAGTTCTATGCGTTTGCTCCCCCCCCCCTGCAAATTACCCACAAAAATCTAGCTAATGACTGACGGATTGCTTGATTGATTTATTGATTCATTTATTGCATGGCCAAGTCTTGGCACAACAGTAATTACTGCTTACATTTCCAGGTTTTAGTGTTATTCAGCTTGTCTTTACATAAGCAGAAAAAAGTGATTACGATGAATTAAACTTAGTTTAATTAGCTTCAGTTTCTTGAAAATTATGTCCAGCAAACAGGTCCTTTAGCCTTAATTTACATTGACAGCGTACACTCAAATTAGACAAAGGCTCTTTTCACTTGCTGTAACCATACACCAGCACAGTACCAAGTTTTTTCCAACTCGATGTTTGAAGGAGAGCTAGGACCACCTAAAGAGCACACCATTAAAAACCTGTTTGAAACTTCTTGTGGAGTAAGAAAATAATTAAGAGTACTTTTGTTTTGATTATATTACACTTACAAGTACATTTAGTCTTAGTGTTTACCCATAGGCATATCATGATATTATTGGAAAATAGCAATGTCCAAGGCCTTCACCGAGCTGGCTGCATTATTGTGTACAAATGTCATGGCCATTACAATTATTAAGGAGAGTAGTTTGAATTGGAAGCCAAGCATAAATGAAGAATGAAACATGACCTTGTGCTTTCCTAATGTGCTAATCACGAGCACTGAAGTTTGCCCTTCATTTGTATTTCCTCAGAAACAAATACAAAGAAATGTATGGAAGAAAAAAAATATCTTTATTGGTTAAGATTGTATTTTCATAGATATGACAAGTGACTGTTTTCCCCATCATGCAGACTGTACAACAGTGGATTTTCACACTACATCCTTGAACACTCTGCACTACACAAATAAACATCCAAGCTTGCCTGTTTTGCAGAAGCTCTTGCATAAGTATTCGGTTGGTGTGATTTTCTGCCTGGTGTGTTGGAAAACAAATTACATACATCCAATGAAAAACCTTTTTTGCATTTTATTAAGCCCAGACCAAAATTTTAGTGCAAACGTCATAGTACAGTAGCTGACAAGTCTATGACCCTCTGCCTTTGAGTACCAAAGTACTGAGATGTGATTTCTATAAAGATGAAAATCAAAGGCCATATTCATGGGAATTCCACTCCCCCTCTGATTTATCAAAAATTAAGAAATAGCTACTTCATTATACAACATTCTGTGATTAACAGAAGAGAGTAACAGACAATGTGGTGCCAAAAAAGAATACCACCATCTTACACAATTTTTTCTTCAAAGTTAAAGACAATCTGCAAAATGGAAGAACTGAACTTTGTCAACATGAACTGAAATGTGATTTTCTAATACTGGCAGCTCTGGAACTGTATCATCATATACATTTTTATACGTATGACTAAATATTAGTCCAGCTCTGTACACAGTCTTCTAAAAACTCAGTTTGTGCTCGCTTGATCGATGGTGCTAAGACTCTCAAGCAGCACATTTTATTTTTCACAATTTTTTATTTTTCACTCATGTCAAGTATAATACAAAACCTCATTCTACCGTTTAGTTGGCCTATCCCCCTGCCCTATAAAAAAGAATCACTTAGGACCTTCCCATAAGACCCAATAGAGATATGAAAGTATTTATATGTCAGAACATTGCTTCAAAGTTTATGCGGAAACAAAATATTAGTATCAACTAAATTCAAATCAATTAAAAATTATTACTGGCAGAGAAAAGTATTGCTGAATTTGGATTATTGTCAATAAATATGGTGATGGGTTTAGTGTTATTATATGGTAGTTTATTGAAATGAATATTATTTTGGGTAGTAGTCAATCCTCACCCAAAGGGGCTGTCCTGCATTCTTTCCACTAACAAATAAATACTGATTAATAAATGTGTGCATTTAAGGTACATGAGATACTAAGACTTACTTGAAAACCCACAGCAGGGTTTGGGAGCTAATCTTCTTAGTATGCTGCAGGGTCTGCTGGTTTTGGCTGTGCCTCAGGGAAAGATTTCAATACTTAATTGAGGAGGGCGTCAACTCACCTGCTACTCTGGGTGTACATCAGGATGATCACTCTGACTGGAGTGCCATCCAATTAGTGAAAGTTAATCTACGAGGTGATGAGGCATATATATATATATATATATATATATATATATATATATATATATATAGATAGATAGATAATCAACTAGAGGATCAAAGTGCAATATTTCTTAAAAAAAGGAATGTTTTGTGGGCATTTAAGTAACAAAGAAAAATAATACTGTGATCAAGGACTTCACCAAGGAATCATCTTCCAGAGCCTTGGAGTGTCTGGCAAAGTGGAGAGCACAGCTGGGCAGTCCGGCCCCTGGAGTGCTGGAGCCACTTCGGGTTTCCGCCCCAACCGAGCTCTCAATCACAGGGAATGGATCGATTGCCAGGCTGAAGAAGTGCAGGCAACTCGGCGTCCTACTGCATTGAGAAGATGGTGGCACTCCAGGAGCATGGGAACCTGTTTCCCCCCAATGCGCAAAACTCTCCTCTATCCATTTTTAGTACTTGCCACTCTGCTGTCAGAGTCTTAAGTGTAATGCTTGTTAGCTTCTTCATTTTCAATGCTGTTGCCATCAATGGATGGGAGGCTCCAGCAGTGTGAGTATTTTTATGCCTCTGTGAACACTAGAGTCCCTAGGATGAGAAGGTTATGCCCATGGGTACGTGAGGTCATCTCCTGCCTGGAGTATCCACCTCGTGGCGACGGAGGCTAGACGTCAAGGTCGTCTGGCCTGGCCCTGCTGCTCATACGGCTGCTAGCCCGGCTGGTTGGCCGAGGGTCCAGGAGTCCCAGGGGCAGCAGCTCGTGTCCGGCCGTCAGTTTCTTGTGATCCTGGCTGTCGTCCGAGAAGTGAAAGGGCTGGGCGTGGGAATTGGATATGGTGCTTCCGTTCTGGCCCAGACGGTTCTGCTCGGTGCTGTAATTGGCCCAGTTCTGCTCGTTGGCCTGCTTGTTGTAGTTGCGGCTGGAGCCGGTCCTCTCCCCTGTGGCCAGCTTGTACCCCGGGGGGGACATGGGGGACACAGGACCTCCAGGGGAGGAGCAGCCGTTGAAGTAGGCGTACTTGGAGGAGGACACGTCCTTGGCGACAGAGGTGAGGGTGCCGCCGGGGTGGAAGTGCTCCTCCTTCCCTTTCACCCGGTCCTTCACGCTCTTGAAGAAGACGTAGAAGAGCTCGATGGCATTGAGGAGCAGGGAGACCAGGGACACCACCAGCATGAAGACAATGAAGACCGTCTTCTCCGTGGGCCGGGAGAGGAAGCAGTCCACCCTGTGCGGACAGGGCCACCTCTCGCAGGTGTAGACGGCCGCCAAGGTGAAGCCGTATATGTACCACTGTATCACCAGGAAGCCCACCTCAAAGACCGACTTGAACACAATGCTCAGGGCGTAGGTGCGGAGCAGGGCGCCCTTCATCTTCACCTTCCCGTGCTCCTCCAGGCCGTACTTGATCCTCTTGAGCTCGATCTTCTGCAGCGCCGCATCCACGTCACCGCCGTCGCCTTGGGCCGCCTTCAGCTCTTCCTCCTTCTTGTTCAGCTTCTCCTCCTTGTGCATCAGGTAGAAGACGTGGCCAAGGTAGAGGAGCGTGGGCGTGGAGACGAAGATGATCTGCATGACCCAGAAGCGCACGTGGGAGATGGGGAAGGACTTGTCGTAGCAGACGTTCTCGCAGCCGGGCTGCTGGGTGTTGCACTTGAAGGCCGACTGCTCGTCACCCCACGCCGACTCCACGGCGGTTCCCAGCACCAGGATCCGGAAGATGAAGAGGACGGAGAGCCAGACCTTTCCTCCGGCCGTGGAGTAGGCCTGGACCTTGTCAAGGAGTCTTCCCAAAGCGCTCCAGTCGCCCATTCTGACCGAGGCCTAGCTGCAATTGGACATGCAAAAAAGCTTCAATCTTAAAACTCCCATTCACTAACACACAAACACAGGTGGGGCAGCAGTGTAGCATAGTGGTTGAGGAGCAGGACTCGTAACCGAAAGGTTGCCCGTTTGATTCCCCGCTGGGGCACTGCTGCTGTACCCTTAGGCAAGGTACTTAACCCACAGTTGCCTCCATAAATATCCAGCTGTATAAATGGTTAACACTTTAAAAAACTAACCGATGTAAGTCACTCTGGATGTGAGCGTCTGCTAAATACCTGTAATGTAACACAAATATATCACACATTCCTCGGTAAAGTAAATGAAGGCTTGTTCACTGAAACCACGTTTCACTGCAGTCCATAGTTACACTTCCCTGGAGTGTCAACTCAGGATGGCCCATACAGTAAAACAATGCAGTAAGCTCTATGGAAACAGGTGCAGTTTGGCATGCAACACTACCCGCTTTGACTTCCCCATGTTCTACTCCAATGGGGAGTTCCATTCATGTCAGCAGGCCAAGTGCATGTGCATTGCCCTTGTGTTCTTCTAGTGTCCTGGAAACAGGCAGTGTTTGACAGTCTCCAACTCAACAAAGGCAGCATATTCAGCAGTAGCCTCACAGGAAGCGGATTGCTGCTTATTCTGTGAAACTGACCTTAAGATGCTCTCCCACCAAACTGTCTTCTTAAAGAGAATACATTACAGTCAATTAGCAGCTGCTCTTTTCCAGAGTGACTTCCATCACAAAAGAACACAAGTGTATCCTTTCAAGCTGAATGTGTGTCAGATCAAGCTGCCAACACTCCCAAACCAGTGAGTGTGAGCATAACACTGTTCAAGCCCTACCACAAGTTAACTTGTGCAAGCTGAACAGACAAGAGAAGGAAAATATATTACCATACATCACAGTCATATAGACAGACAGATGGAGAGAGAGAGACATACAGTTTTGCATTATTCTGCTGTCCCTCAAAAAAGACTGGTACTGTTTATTTCTGGTATCAAAAATGTTACATTTGTAACTGTTATATTAGTTTTTATTTTGAAACAGTCAGGCTTCTGCATGGCTAGAAGACTTTTATTTCTGAAAGTGAGGTTCTGGGTTCCAATGACAATTGTAAACATCACTCAGTTCAGTAATAAGCTTCCTTTTTAAAAGGAAGCAGGTTGACTACGAGAAACTAAAGCCCAGATAAAACTGTTTGGGCGGCCAGGCCAGGCGTTCATGCATCCGCCTTATAAGAGCCTTTGACTTGTGTGTCTGGTATGAACAAATAAATTAGTTCATTTTCAAATTCCTATAGGCTCATTCAAGAAAATGTCTGAAATTTCAGAATCTCGGTGTTAGATGATAATTACAATGTAAGCGGACTTTTGATTACAGAATAGGAGTAGGTGCACTTTATGGGAAATGCTCAGTTTCCTGACCAAATATGGACAGTTCACAGGAGCTGGGAGAGTGAACACTGGTATCAGCTTAAAAACTGAAGTCTTTCCCAGACTTGGGTGAAACTCATTTGACCCAGTGTGGCTAAGCATGGCATGCAAGCCTGCAGTCAGTAGAGTGCATGGGTATGAAGACCAATGGATACAGGTGCTAGATTCATAATTAGCTTTCATACCAGCCCAATACTGAAACTAACACCCAGTATGATGTGACCATCAGGCTACTGGCTATGAGTAATGAGAGGTCACACCTTCCTACCTCCCATCCTGAAGGGCCCTGATCTACACTTGCCATTTTTTTTCAATCATTGACAGCCTTGGAAAATGGGGAGAGAAGCTAAATGGGCTAAATCAATTGGCTAAATTAGCTAAAACTGGATTGGATGAATCAGAAATAATGCAACCTGATTGGATGAATCAGGTGGTTGACTGCTTCAAGGCAAACCGTGGCCATCTAGCAGCAGAGCTAAACGGCTCTCTTCTCCGCAAGTGTTTCCAAGGGTCTGACACGTGTGTGTGCACATAATGGGCTTCCTCTTTACTCTAGGCTGTTAAAATGCACCTCAGTTCCTGGTTCCAATCAAACTATTGTTTGCAAACAACTCCCATAAACAGTTGAGGAGTTTTTATCTTTAAATAAAAGCAGCCATTATTGGCAGCAGCACAGACAGATTTGCTGAGCGCATGCATTTGACCTTTTCCAGGAGGAGCACTTCACACATATTTCTACAGTTCCATGACTGCACATACTACTGCTTATTATTATACGTTCATCTTTTCTAGCTGAATTTGTTTCTGTGAGATAACCCTCTCATAGGACCAACAACGTTTCACTACTAACATTAGGAAGTTTCAAATTCTCTTGGAGGAAATAAAATAGATGTGCAGAACAATGGATCATGTAGGTTTATCGAATGGTTTCGTTTCTGGGCTATTTCACTTAAATATTTTTGGCATGAAATCACGTCGTCAGTTGCAATTCAATACTCAGTACGTCACAGGCTGCAGTACTTTCACCTTAAGAACATAACACGCTCTGCGAAAGTGCAACTCCCTCACTTACAGTGAAGTGCTGCAGATAGATTTGCTCCGTCTGGAGTTCTCAAAGTACCTTTAACAGGAAAACAACAAACTCTCAGGCAGAAAGCGCTATGATCCAGTTGGACGTTTTCTTTTTCTTTTGTGTAATTGCGTGATGGGAATGCAATGTCAAAGGCTTCTTCTAAAAATAAGTTATTATTCCTGCCTTTTAAATAACTTTGTTGTATGGATTATTCCCAACAACAAAAAAAAAACCCATCAACCACCAAAAGGTAAAATCATCGATGTCTGAACGAGGATGCCGGTGTTATCGAGAAACAAGAAAAACAAAACAGGGCTATTGAGATAAAACAACAAACAGCGTATTATTTTCTCTTTTTTTTGTGACAGTAATTATAGTCACTGTTTTACTTTATCTTCCAAGATCCGCAACATCAACGAAAATGCAAACAGTACTTAAGCCGTCTCAAGTGTGCGGGCCAGATGTGAACGCCGCTGTATTCTAACTCAGGTCTAGTTGTCCTGGTTTTAAGTAGGCTGTATGGAAATGAATTTCTTGTGACCATCTGTACATGCGTTTCACAAAATATTTATTAAACCCATATAGCAAATTATGCTTTATAATAATCACGCTGCGAATACCGTGTTAAATTCAAGTAACGTTACCTAGGTTGTCCCCCAGCCCCTCCCCACCACCACCTGAAAATTAAGAAATACAAGTAATTAAATATCGAATCGTTTAATTAAATTATATGGGCATTTAGTCTCTCTTCGATGTTTTACAAAGTTAGGACCCTTAACAGTTGCAGCCGGTGCAGTTAGATTGAAATATGTAAAGCACGGTAAAACTATTACAGCTCACTCAATGAATTACCAGATAGAACGTGTTTAAATACTAAATAACTTCTCAGTTACTTTTTGACATTCTCCGAATGCACTCAATGTGTAATTTAATGTATTTTTAATCACGTTGGTTTAAGTTCGCAGGAGTTACCTGGAAAGTCGCCAAGAAGCAACAATTGATCCCCGGGGGACTTCCACTGCAAATGTCTGGAAACCACTCGCTGTTGTCCTGAAATCCAAGTTTGGGACCAGAGAGAAACTGGAACTGACTCGATAAACTCTGCTTGCTTATAACCCCCTTCATTGAGATAGGGGGAAAAGGAGAGAGAAAAAGTTTGTGGTCACCTGATTCCTGACGTAGATTCTGGACTTCTTGATTCCTCTAACTTTTTGAGGAGGTTTTAGTCAAGCAAGTATGCATTTTAACATACAATAAAACAATGAAATGGATGGGTAGACTGTACAAGCATAAACCCCATAAAATATTATCCATGTTTTGGTGAACGAAATTTTAGAAAACAGCTTATGTTGAAACCTTTTACTGCAAATCGACCGTCACTCGCTTACCAGAAAATGGCACTAAAATTCGTAATATTCAGGTCTACAGAGTTACTGCTGTTCAGTGTAATCAAAGTACCTCAGTTATTAGTATCTCGCTAAATGAACCTTAAGTGGTATTGTTATTGCTACCGTAAACTCGTATTATATAGAAGTATTGAAGCAAACTTGGTTTCAGATTATGGTTTTTTTTTTATGTAAGTGTTACATAGTTTAACAAAATTAAATAAATTCGGCATTCTCAGATGACACGAACATGTACAATATTAAAGTGGGGAGAGAAAAGTATGCCAATCTGTATGTACAGGACGGAATTTTAACCAGTAAAATCCTCTGTCTACTGAGGCGCAGTGCCATGCTAGTAATATTGGTTTAACATATGTGAAGAACTCTTGTTGGGAAACAAAGTTTGACTGTAGTGCCATCTGGTGTACACAGGGAGCACATCACGGGTGTCTCTCTGCTTGTGCTGCTGAATTCGAGCTCTCATGCGCATGCTCCTGCTCTTAAGCTCCCGAAGGCATAAAATGGCAGTCATTTAGTGCCGTGTTTCCCAACCCTGCTCCTGGAGGCACACTGTCCTGCATATCTTCTATGTATCCTTCCTGCTTGACTAAATCAGGTGTGCTCAGCTAATCAAAAGTGCCACTGATGAGTTCAGTCAGGTAGGTAGAGCAGGGATAGATAGAAGATATGCAGGACGGTGTGCCTTCAGGAGCAGGGTTGGGAAACGCTGATTTAGTGCTTCAGGAAAACTGTCTAAGTCAAGACTGCGACTGAGGCGCGGAGCCTATGGCTCACTGCAGAGGGGGCGAGGAACTGTAGTGGGCCCTTATACAGCTCATTATAGGCTGTATGGAGATGCAAGACAGATCCAAGGGGAAACTTACGGAGGCGGAAGGGGGGGACGGAGAGAAATGCGGATTACAATGAGGTGTGCCATTTGCATTTTTAAATACCGCGGCTCCGTAAGCAGTGACGACGATGGGAAATAAAACAAGGCAGCCGAACAGAGGGCGTTATTTTTCTGTTTGTACACTTACACAAGGATGCTGGACAGCGAATAAAGTTTTCTTAAAATCAGTTGTGTCTGTGGTCATTCAAAATAAGTATCGTGGCTAGAAACTTAGCAAGGGGTCGGTCGAAATCATTACGCTCTCAGTCTGGCTTTTTATTTTTTTGCTGCAATCAAGACACACAAACAAAAATGCATGTTCAGTAAGGCCTTCGTAACTGGAAGAACCGTGGGCCTGGGCCAGCCGCACACTCTGCCTGCCTGCACCCAGCACCCAGCACCCAGCCCCTACTCCCCGCTACAGGGAGGTTATTGCCCACTGCTTGAGTCCCGAGCAATACAGCTCTTGTATAACAATACAAGTTATTATAGGCTACTATTAGGTGGTTCCTAGGGTGTTACCAGGCATCACTGGGTGGTACCTGGGGCCTTACTATGTGGTTCCTACATATATTTAAAATGTGCAGGTGGAATTCATTGTTAAACGAGACTATGGAAGGAATAAACATAGTTGAAGTCTATGAAGTGCATTAATCACCATAAAGAAAGTATGAAACAATGAAAGACAGTATGAAAGAAATAGATAGTTAGTGTATGAAGTGTAGCAATCACCACAAAGAGTATGAAACTATGAAAAGCCTGAAAGCAATAAATATAAAGTTTATGAAGTGTATTAATCACCACAGATAATATGAAACTATGAAAGACAGTATGAAAGAAAGGAAAATGTAACATCTATGAAGTACAGTATATCAACCACCATAAAACAACCCAGAGCAACCAGTAGTACAAAAATGTGAAATTACAAACTGCATCTAGAGTGGTGAGAGAGGTGCGTAAACGCTATTTAGAGGTGCGTATATGCTATTTCAGAAATGTAGGAGGTGCGCAAACACCGTTTAGCCTCCACTACAGCCCTGGTTGTGTACTCGAAATATCAAAGTTATGAAAACACGCTGCTGTGTTTTGTTCTCCACCGGGTAGGGGCATCAGAAACTAAAGCTCCTTTGAGAATTTGCTGCTACACTATGTGGATCCTGTTTAAAATGTGTCAATGGCATGTCACAATAAAAGGATCAGTACACGGGCCACTTGCAGTGACTACCAAAAAATAGCACTTTTTTAGATTAAACAATGAAAACTTTAAATTATTTTAGGGGGAAAAGACATTTTAACTGTCAGTAACAAGAAAGAAAAATCAGAAGAATCAGAATCAGACTTTGTTGGCCAAGTATGCTTTTACACATACAAGGAGTTTGAGTCCAGTTCCGATGTCTCTTGCAGAGCTTGCATACAACGTCAAGGTGACCACAGCAAATACCAAGCAACAGTAGTGATACAACAAACAAAAACAGTAGTGCAGGACACATAGATGGAATAGGGATGAAATGAATGAGTTATATAAAAATAAATATGAACATCTACTGAGTGCAGGCTATGGGCCTATACAACTATTAGTTACATACAGATCTTGCACAATGAGCATGAGACGAAGTGTACCTGAGTGCAGGCTATGGGTCTGTGAGGTGCTGTGATGAGGTGTTTGTTGGGCAGTGTGTGGATGTGTTGAGTGGTGTGTTGAGCTGTGTGTTGGGTAGCGTGTGGGTGTGTTGGGTAGTGTGTGGATGTGTCGGTGGTGTGTTGAGCTGTGTGTTGGGCAGTGTGTAGATGTGTCGGGTGGTGTGTTGAGGTGTGTGTTGGGCAGTGTCTGGATAGGTGGGGTGGTGTGTTGAGGTGTGTGTAGGGCAGTGTGTAGATATGTCAGGTGGTGTGTTGAGGTGTGTTTTGGGCAGTGTGTGGATGTGTGGGGTGGTGTGTTGAGCTGTGTGTTGGGCAGTGTGTGGATGTGTTGGGTAGCATGTTGGTGTGTCGGGTGGTGTGTTAGGCAGTGTTTGGATGTGTTGGGTGGTGTGTTGAGGTGTTTGTTGGGCAGTGTTTGGATGTGTTGGGTGCCGTGTTGAGGTGTGTGTTGGGAAGTGTGTGGATGTGTGGGGTGGTGTGTTGAGGTGTGCTGAGGCACCATGCGGGGGTGACTCTCCTGGGACACTGACCTGAGGAGTGGCACATTGTCCAGGGTACAGCTCAGTACAGGGCCCCTCTGCAGTGGCAGCTTCTGGTCACAGGACTGGCTACATACCCGCAAGGCACAGCTGTATGGCTTGCAAGTTGCTCTCCCAGCAGTTGTATATTTTTGGTCAGCCGACTCCAAAAGCATGTCTCCTCATGCAACTGTCCGTTTGCACAGTGGGCTTGTATAATCAAGTATTGGTGAGGACGGGGACCGACTGGAGGGAGAACGACGGCAAAGCTGATGACCTCCCCCCCTCCTCCATCCTCAGACCCATATTGCCCAGAGTAAAAGGCCCCTTCTCTTTTCCAGAAATGAAAAACCTACAAAGATCAAATGATTCTCCATGGTAACAAAGGTGTGGCTATGTTGCCACCCTGCTTCACAACATGTGGTCTGCCGTATTAGAAAAAAGCAACTTGGTATTGCTGGGAAAGTAGGTGTACCCACACCACAGGTATCTCCCGTTATCATTGTGCCAAAGCTAAAATGTGGCTTGGCCTGTATACACCCGCATTGACGTGCCTCTCAAACAAACCCAATGAAAGGGCAAACAGACAATATCCACAGTAGATTGTGAAATGCAAACCAGGAGAAATGCAAAACACTTCCTGAAACTGGATCCGTCATCCTCTCGCCTCTAAATGGAACCGGAGAGTTCAGGAAGGGTCCAGGACTGCTGGCAGCATCATGCAGGCTCCCTTACCTGAAAGTGGGAACCTACCAGACCTGCATTCGAAAGAAAAAAGTGGGATTTTTTGAGGGATTATTTCTGGGGGGGAATTCCCCTGTTGGCTATAATGACCGTACTCTTAATTCCCTGAGGGATCCAGAAAAAAATTGTTCCAGGATTTTGTATTTCTACTAGGTGAAATCTGACAACAGACCAAAATTTGATAGCAGGGAAGTGAAGGCATTTTCTCACTTGTTACATGTTCAGACACAACTCACCATGGAGTTAGTCACAAGCTAATGCAGAAGCTGCAAGATTTCTGAAAAGAGGATTTGCTCGGCTCAGATGGAGCTTTAAAACATGGAGTTCAGTTGCAGCTCTGATGAGCCTAAGGCACCTCTATTGTGTACATATGTTTGGGTGACTTTCAGATCATTCCTCTCCTGAGAGACAAAGGCTAAAACTGCCTACAGACACAGTGGATGGTAGTGTGCACAGCCTCTTGTTCACTGCTTACAAAAGAGGGAACAGAGGCCTTTGGTGATATTCAAGCTCAGCCCACAAAAGAAAATTTTTTTGGTCACAAGGGCTCAGATTGTTCACGATGCATAGAGAGACCTCAGGCTTCAGGTCCTGTGCTGTATCCCACTGCATTCTGGGAGGACCAGCAGACAGGAGGTCCACCAGTGTCACGGTGCATCTTACTCTGCTGAAGGGCAGCTAGCCAGTTGTATGGCTAAATTAGCTAGCTAGACAGTGGCAGAATTTTTATTAGTTGTTCATGTCAGATCTACATTTCTAGGAAGACATATGAAAGATGCAGGCCCAAGTGGCCATAACTTTAAAAGATGTCTTGTTCACTGTCAGCATGCTAGCATGTTGCTATATGAACACCTTTAAGTCCAATGGGGGAGAAAACTGAACATTTTATTCATTCAAACTGCAGCCCCAACGGTTATTCAATTAAGCAAAGACAATGGTACTTTTAACAGGTACATACTGACATTTTAAGTAAGTAAACTTAAGTGTCTGACAACAAAGTTTGGTCTGATGAAAATGCTAACTCATTTGGGTTATCTTGTTTGCAAAAAATACTGCACAGATTTTTGCAGCTGTGGTCACAGCTTGTTGCTCATCATGGTCAGAGCTGGTGCATAAACATTTCAGCAAAAATTATTGCACAATAGCTGAGATACTTTATGTTGAAATTTGCCAGACTGAATGCAGAAATGATTCATAGCTAATCTTTATAATGCACAGAGAAAGGTAACCATCTGTGAATCCTTATATAATATTAGCTCATGATAGTATCTGCAGGTATTCTTCACAACATACACCCATAGTAATATTCCTGAGTTACCATGGCTACTCATTATAGTTTACTGTGTTCCTTCAATGCTACCAGCCTAACATTAACATAACAATTTAAGTTGCAAATGCAGTGAGGAAAACCATCAACCTAAACCCTAATCCAGTCTTGTGTTTTCTACTTGACCATACATCTTACACTACCGAAGGAGTACTAGCAATCTTTATCGCTAAATTAGGTAGACACAGTGGGGAAACTCTATGACCAGTCATTTTTTTTGTTAGATCTTTGTTGCTATGTAGCTAAAAATGCAGATCCAGCTTGCAATTCCTTCAAAAGTTTTATTTCTTGACATGGACAGACTAACTCCTGGACTGGGAGACATGTAGCTAGTCATTTTAGCTAGCCAATTTGGTTATTAATGCTTGAAACAAGCCATTCTGGGGATGGTTTTAATAATACACTCCCTTACAAAGAAGGTTAATCAGCATGTCCTCTGTCAATAACCCCATCCCGGATTCCATAATACAATCAATTTACACTCCACAAGTATCTCCCCAATAACCACACCAATATGCAGGACAAAACAGTTTGCTGGCCCCACACTTGCACATGACATTGCAATATTTAAAGTTAAATTCTGATTTCTTGAAATCATCACATAAGGTTCAGAAACTTTAGATGAGTAACTGAGTTGACACCTAGGTTCAGAATGCAAAATATAATCATGTAAACCAACCCAAAGACTAAAGAGAAAACAACACAAACTTTAAAAATGGAAAAGTAAAATGGAAAGATCTATTTTCAGTGCTCTATGATGATGGAGTAAGACATGAGACACTTACAGTATCGGTGGGTTAATCAACACCTGAAGGTAAACATGAAGCAGAGATTGAGCAAGACCTTCATTTTTTATAATCTGCTGAATTCAAGTTAGATTTTTCACCATTCACTTAATTAGTCATGTTCACTTCATATTACCGCTTAAAAACAGTGCAGCACATAATAGTGCTTTCAAAGGCATTATAACTTTCCAAGACAGGTAATGTGACTGTGACTGACCTCAGACACAGTGACAGCATCTCAAACTCAAGTTTCCTAACCCCAGTACCAGCTGTCAAGGTTATTGCACACCTTGTACTCCTTGTGTGTTCTAATGTACTCACAAGCACGACACATGTGTTCAGCCCAGAACTGAGTTTTCCGCACAGTGAAATACTTGCGCCAGCGAAAGTACTGCCGGTACATCTCCTCGTTCTTGTCTAAGAGCAAGAGGTGGGCGGCCATCTCTTTCGGGGAGGGGAAGTCATCCACGTGGATGAAGGCGTCCCCCGGGACAAAGTTCTCGTAGTTCTTCCTTGAAGGCCCGAGAACAATTGGCACCGATCCCATGGCTAGCGGGTTGTACAGCTTCTCAGTGATGTAGTCTTTGTGGACAGAGTTCTCGAAGGACAGGTAGAACTTACAGCTGGCTATGGTGGGAGAGAAGTCCATGTCACTGATTCGCTTCCCGAAGGCCGACCCGTAGACGTGGATCTCAACGTGGTTTTTGAGCTCGTGGTAGTACTTCGACCGCTTGTGCTGGGGGTTCCAGTTGCTCACAATCCAGCAGATCATTTTGCTTTTGCTCGGCACAACGAATTCCTTCTCTGTGGTCTGGATGAGGGAGCCGTACGGCACCTCGATGTCAGCATCCAGGCGATAATTCAGGGTCAGGTTGAACAGGTTATTGAGACCAGGAATTTTTGTAGTGTGTGTGGGGGATTCAAGATTCATCCAGATCCACTTTTGGAAAAAGGGACGTGGCAACGGTGGCAAATTAGACATATCGCTTCTGATGTCCCTGTGGTGGAAGATGACGGCATCGGAAAGGTTGTACAGGTTTCTGTCTGCCGTTAAATGACAGCTGTTGATACTGAACATAGAGCTGCAGACGTCAAGGTTGAAGTGGGCTCCAAAGGGCCAAAGCCAGAGCAGCAAGACGGTCCGACTCGGCTCAGCAATGACGTTTTTCGCAGTAGGAGCCAATGTTGCCTCCTCCAGAGGTCCTAAAAGCCAGCTACGGGCCGGTTTGAAATACATCAAAAATAAAGCCACAAACCCAACCAGCAATATGATGGCGAAGAGAAGGGGCCGAAGGATTCCAGAGGAAGACGTAGCTGACATGGTCGTTTCCTTTAAGAAAGGAGAAAAAGCATAATAATTATGGACATTGTTGTGTGATATGTACGTGCCTTTTATATTACTCGTTTAATGTATGACACAGAACTTTAAAACCAGTGATGGCAGGTTGGTTTTCAACCTGATGAGGCCAAGTTTTAGGGGTGGGGTTTGCACATAGGGACATACCTGCAAAAATGTTTTTGTTAAATCACGCAAAAAAAAAAAAACATTTCTCTAACTTTTTCTTTTCATTTCTCAAAATATTTTCTAACATAAAACCAATGTCACCTTAAAATAATTAATTATGAGCTTCAGTGTTTTTAAATAAAATATCACACTGAACAAAACTTCAATCTATCATTTGTAATTCAGTAAAATGTGAGAATTGGTCAAGGGTCTAATTAAATGCAAGGTACTGTATATAGGCATGTGTTTAAAGAGTGACTGTTAACTGCTGAAGAAATAACATCAAATGCCCCCTAAACATTAAGTGATGATTTATTCAAGACACTCAGACTTTTTTTTAATGATTTTGAATGGAATTCATTCCCATTCACTTTTCTTTTCTCCCTGTTCTAACTGCTTTTTCCCCTGAATTTTAGTGTCTGCAGAATTCGATTATGTCATCATTTTCCAATGAAGGGCACCCCTGTGTAATAATGCAAGAAAACTTCATGACCGTATATCATAGTGTTCACATGATGAAAAATGATGATCCACAGGAGCCAAGTTACATAGTAACACACTTACAGACCTAACCATGATCTGTAAGGGCTATGCCACATATATCAGATTTCACCTTGGCACTAGATTTTGGCAAAGAGAGGAAAGCAAACTACCTTACAATTCAGGTTCAGCCAGAACAGCTTGCCAAAAAAAAACTACAAAAACACTCAGGAAGGAGGAGAACAGTCACGCACTCCACAGTGCTCTACTATAGGTTTGTTAGAGGTGCTGATTAGAGGATGTAAAATATTTATTCATTTTATCAAAAGTTAGTTTGCAGATATCTGCTCGTTGCCTGTGAGACAGCACAGTTAAGTGGCCGGGGGTGGCAGGGCAGCAGACAGATCTTCATTGTATCTAGCAAAAAGGGGGGCATAGCTAATGTTCCCCTAGTATTATGTCTGGTTTTAAGACAGAACTGGAAATAATCAATGCTTCTTCTCCACTCTTAACTCACTGTGCAGACAGTCATGCAGCGAATGAGGTCATGCTTATGATAAACTGACAGACTCCTGCCTTTGAGCAGTTAGCCACATGCAAGGCCAAACCTCAGCTTCTGAGCAGACAGCCACACATAGCAGATGCATCCTGTGAAGTCAGTAAACAGCATGACATATAGTATATAGGGATGCATTTCAAGACTGACATTTAACTAATTCACTGACTAATACTTGATAGTGCACTGGCCGCTGGCATATTATATACACTTCTGAGATTCAACCCATTGGCAATCAATTAAGAAGAACTGTGAAATGTAGGTGAAACTGAGGGGGGCTGGAAACAAAGACAAAGACAAAGACAGAAACAGAAACATGTGGCCACATGTTGTGGTTTCTGCATTTGTCTGCACAACAGCTCTTCCTCTCACAGGCACTCGTTTACAACTGTTGTGTGCATCTGTACCAAAGTAAGTAGTATGCCAATTAGTAAGTAGTAAGTTCAACTGGTTGTAATACAGTTGCCTGTAGACAGAAAAGGGTGTGTGTGCATGTTAATTAAGAAGTGTGTCCTTGAGGTATAAATGTTTCCATAGCCATTCATGCAGTCAAAGCCTGTATGTCCCATACATGTTATCCTGGTGCAATGTACTGATTCATTCTCCCTGCTCACTCCTTGCAGGAAACCACACACACATACAACACAAACCCTCACATCCACCCATTCCAAATCCCCAATAAACAACTGAAACCGGAACCGGTGGTCAAGGCAGGAGGCGCTCGTTCTGCCAGACATCGGCGTTTCACCTACATCGCTCCCCAGTGGTGGAACGAACTCCCTGTCTCGCTACGGACAGCTTCTTCACCCCATTCCTTCAGACGGGGCCTGAAGACACACCTCTTCAGACTCTACCTGGACTGACCCAGCACACAATTGCTGCCCCCCCCCCCCCCCCCCAACAGTGCTGTCGTAAATTGCTGTGCTTTCTAAATTGTGCTTTTTAAATTGTTTCTTGTTGCCGCCTTTACCCTGACGCTCATTGCGCCGTTTGAAGTTGTTGAAGTCCGCCGTCTGAAAGTGTATCGTATTAGTTGCCCTATAGGCTGTAATTGTACAAATCTAATAGTACTGCGTCCTCAAACAGACCTTGCTCTCAGCTGAAAACTGTCTCATTGTGGAACTGTACACATCCTGTCCCCGTACTGTCGCTATACTTACTGTATGCACTTCTGTAAGTCGCTTTGGATAAAAGCGTCTGCTAAATAAATAAATGTAAATGTAACCGGACTCCTGTGTCCTGACCGACACCCCACTGTGACAGCAAATTAGCCTGAACCTAGTTACGGGTGAAACTGCCCCCTCAGTTACAGTAGGGGAGTGCGGGGCACAACCGAACGCATCTTGGTTTTTGCGAAATAATTTTGAAAATATTTAAGTTGGAATAATCATGTTTTTATACAAGGAACATATACATGTCTGCTACAAACAAACACTTGAACTTTGTTTCTAACTCCTACCGTTCATGTACAATTCCACCGAAAATGAGTGCAGTGCAATGTTACAACTTACCCCATGGGTGGGGTTAATTGTAACAGAGGGTTAGTTGTTACACTTGCTAGAAAAGTCTGATAAATTAGTGCAAACAAAGTTAATTCAATATAATTCTATACTGTATGAAACAAATTATTTTCTAACCATACTGCATTATATATTATATATCTATATGACAGACAGATCAATCGACAGATACACACACACACGTCAAATTATATATGAATACTGACATGAGACTCCCCTATCTGTTTTTCTTATTCGATGTCTCATTCTGTGAATAAAAAGTTCCATGAAATTAGATGTTTTTTTTATTTTATATGAGAGAGAGAAATAACTTCTTGTCATCGTTTACGAAAGGTGGCTTAGTTGTAACGCCGTGGCTGTACTTAAGCCTAGCTAGAGCTCGTCACATGTTTCAAAACGGTGCTACATTATAGGCTACAAGATGGTGATTAAAGTAATATAAGGTTGGATTTTGTGATTTACACACACGCTCAGTAACTGAAAAACTTGTGATGAAAAAAAATTACTTGCATGCCCTGAAAACACTCTTTGGCACAGATTTCTTCAAAACGCTGACTAATCTTTCTGAATTTTCGCGGAAGACCGTGGTTAGGAAATATGGCCAGAAGCACACGCTGCTTGACCTTGTATAACATAAAAAGTCTTAAAAAGTCTTAAAAAATAAAAAGTCATTTTGCCTCGTGTTAGGTTGTTTCCCGCGCTCCCCTACAGTTTCTGGAATAATTTTACATCTGTTCATAATGCCATGCATTGCGTTACGAACACGAACACGAACACACACACAGATTATAGTTATTTGACGCTATTGAGTGCTGAGCATCCCACGTACGTGTGAATAACATTTAACACCGAGATAAATTTGAAATAACACCTGTGAAATGCACTCTCCAAAGCAATATCATTCAGTTTGACCGACAAGCAGCAATGGCTACAGTTAGACACTTCTATATGCATTTTACCATTGTAATCACTTCAACGGCAACCTGAGGCACCAAATGAGGAAGCTGTAGACCAAACTTGCTTTGTGACACTTCCGTGCATTCTGGAATTACTCTAGATTCTTCTAAGTTATATCAGTACTAAAATTCGTTTTGATTGTTCTTTAGATGCTAGAAAAAAAAAAATAATAATAATCTTAACATATACTTTTGTTTTGCGGTGCTTGAGACAAGTGAACTCAAACTGCCATTTTAGTACGTCAGCAGCCTGATCATTTAAGATGCTATTCAGGGGACTTAATATTTGGCTAACCTGGATATACCTTGACCACAGATCTCATCGAAATCAATTAACAGAAAAGAAAAATGATGCACACTTGAAATTACATTTTACTTACATGCGAAGCTTCAGATAGTGGACACCCTGTGAGGACTTCAGTTCCGCAGTAAATGAAGGAGGAAATAAATCGCCAATTTTATCCCACAGAAGCAGGAACAAGGTCATCTCCTTTTCAGGTAATTTAGCTGAAGTGGGAGCAAAAATTAATCATTATTTTCACATTTGTCGAAATGAAAAATTACGATAATCATGTTTTGCTAGTGTATTTGAGATTTGTTGAGTTGGTTTGTCGAGTGAGAAATTGATGCTCTTTAAACGGGTCTCGGCTTCCCTAAAATGACGAGAGGAATCCGTTAAAAAAAACGCACCTTACTGCCATGAGGATTGTTCCTCGGGAAGCTGTAATCAATCAACAATTAGCAGATGTAATGAGTCGACTTCAAACGAAGAAACGAAGAAACCCTGCAATTGTTTCGGGAAGGGCTGAGATGTCCAAGGTATACGCGAGAGAGCGGAATTGAGAATGGAAGAGGTATAGGTGCGGCCAGGTGCAACTACGCAGCATAAAAAGGCAGCGTTTCGCAAGGTAGCCGGATGTTATAGTTAACATAAGAGAAGGGCTTTAACACTGGGGCCAGATTTTTCAGGTACAGGAATTACGGTCGGAAGGTCGGATCGCAACGCGTTTATACGAATTTAACTGCCCTTGTGCGTAAAGTTCCTGTCACCAAACACGTTAATATTTCATACGCTTGTAATTGGCCAAACTGCATATCGAGTTTTTTTTTTTTACCCCAGCAACAAGAACGGTGTACAGTATATCTCCCTGGATCCGTAGTTTGCTCTGGACACTGTTAAAATCGGAACAACTTAGAATTAGATAAATACAATATACAACAAATAAACAAAATGCCATGGAATAACTTCTGACTGCGGTATTCTAACAACAGAAGTATAAGGACCCGGTCTCCCCATCTTCCCCCTGCTTAGTTGTTCATCTTTTAAGGGTGACACTTTACAGTCCTCTGAAATAATTCATATCTTCAAATTAGGTCTGCCTACAGGACTATATTTACTGACGTGACTGTGGTTACTCATGACAAACCAGAAAAGTTTCATGTGCTCCCATTCTTGTGCTAACATTCTTGTCGTCGTGCATTATTGTCGTGTCGACATTTTAGGTGTCGATTTCTGCTCAAAATGGCTTGGATACACGCAGCCGTTTATCTTGTGAAATACCATTAGCAATAAGCGTCGGACCTTAAGGCAAACGAAACCGGGGAGTGCATTCTTAATCTAAGCGGGATGGAATTCCTTCATTCTTATTTTTTTATTGGAGTACGCCTATCATTTTCAGGTTAGTTATTAGTTACCTTTCTTTACGGTAAAGACAGATGGCTCCGAGATCCAGAGACCAACAGACTTCTGATTATGTAAATGCGTTATACTATCAAACGTTTTACGTTTTACATTTTATGTTTACTTTTTTATAAAGAGACGGGGGATGTACAGTACGGAGAAATTCCAATCAGAAGAGATCCTGTGGCACCGCGGACGAGACGCGTGGGAGAAGACACGAGTGCACGAAGACAGTAAGTTTTAACATTAGGTAGTAACGTGAAAAGGCCACCTTCCTCCACGACCTGTTGCAGATCGCCACAAGCCTGAGAGACAACGCTACCAGCCACACCAAATAAAAACCCCGCCTAGTGGATCCGTCGCCAGCGACTAATTTGCGAATTTAGATTAAACGCACCCGAAACCTAACCAAGGCAAAACAATAAACACCTGATTCATTACAAATAATAAGCAATAAAAGAAAGTAAAATAATAATCAATGACTAAAGTACCCGCTGTCACTAAATTCATTTTCTACTTTGGTTGGCCGATTAAGCAGAATTCTGGTGTTTTTATAAGACGGATGGTTTTTGCCATGCAATCTAAATCACCCATTTGGCGTTCCGAGCGTTTGTGCTTTACATAGCCTTCACGTCACATTTTACTCCGAAATCAACAATTACAATTGCAGTAACAAACTGTTACTTACTGATATACAAAGTAAAGGTATCTGGTGCAGATACGCCTAGTCAGCGTGCAACGCAGAAAAAGAACCGAGTTAACATTTAAAAATATTGTCAAAGTTACTCGACCAACTGCAGTTAGAATTCACTATAAACAGGCAACTGAACATGTGTTGGTTTTATGTAGGTGTTTGCTTTTCCTTCGTCAGCCACAGCTAACCGGGTTTCCAACTTTAAAGAATCGGCGCTTGGAAATTGCAAAGCGGTATTGAAGCTGATATGTGCCACTTAATTCCGATGGAAACGTTGTATTTAATATTCCAGGGACTGATACACCGTTTGGTGTTGGCATTTCAGAGCCGCGAGTGTTCTTCTTTTTGTGTTTTGCACCTTAAAGCCACCGTAAACTAATTTCATGCCACGCGTTATACATGTATAAACTAAGTAGCCTACGTGAGAATGTATTTAGCCAATTTGAGATCACGGGTATTGTTCCGACTAAGCCTCCCTAGGCTCGAAAACTGATGAAAATGGCTGTAAAGGAAGTCGCTAGCACAACCTAATTGTGTGTGGTGTGAGTGTATTAAAGAAACAGCTAACAAACCCCAGGGCGGCACTACGGATCTTCTGTCGGGCCAACACCGTCATCTGGGCACCACAGCCACCGGCGCCACGGCGGTGATTTGTTCAGTTTAGTTGTGTTTATTTATTTATTTATTTATTTATTTTTACCAGTGGTCGTGCCGGGCCCCAGAGTAAACCACTGCATACCGGCGTCGCGGCTACAACAAGCAGCGTTTGCAAACAAATAAAATCGTTGTGAGCCCCCCTGCCAAAATGCTGTCTGTCTGTCTCCCCATCCAGACAACATGCGAACTACTCACCAACGTCACTGTGAGGTTCAAAATTGCCGCAGTGGTTTTTTTCCCCCCTTACCCTCTGACCCTCTTCCGGTCAGTAGTGCGCCTTTTCATGCGCACCTGAAACAAAGTCTGCCTCAAGCTGCGTAATGCCGCTGCAGCACCGGCCAAATAAAACCCAAAATGAAAAGTGTGCTGGTGAGAGGAGTGTGTGTAGCCTTAGCCCTAACCCCCCTTGCCCAAGGGTACAGCAGACATTAACCGTTCCCTGTGACAGGTGCTGGGGTGGGAACTCCTACAGTTCTCAGGTGATGCATTTCCATAGCAGCCAGGCTATAGTGTATTTCAGGAAGTGTAATGTGGGCCAACTGTGGCCGTACAGGTGAAGGGGACAATACTTTTGAAATATAACCTGACATTCTGTACTCAAGGGGGTTACTTGTAGGTGTCAACTTACACATTCCTAATATTACCCTAGTGGGTAATGTGTAGGTATACTCAGCATGCTTGGAGCTGTGCAAGTTAGTGGCAGAGGTACATGACATAAATCATTGTTGTATATATATGTCACTATACCTTAAATAGCATAATAACAAATATAAAAATAATTTGTGTCATGGCAGGGGTCCAAGCTCATGTAAATTTAACTGAGAAATAACTGCTAAGTACTGCAAAGATTGTCTTGCAAACAATACTGCAGTAATATTGTGTTATTGCATCTGCTGCTGACCTTTATTACTCTCAGAAGTAATTTGTATATGACATGAGCTTAGTGTTGATTAGATTGTGGTTATGGGAGGGGTATTTTTAAAATACAAGACTTAGTATTCCAGCATACATACCCAGTGTTAATGGTGTTTGGCACGCTATTCAAGAGCTTCCATATAATTTTATGATTATAAAAGATTTATTTATTTCATTCGGGATGCGAAATGCTCCCGCTACGTTTCAAAGGCTCATGACTATTGTTTTGGAGGGGGTACCTAACTGCGAAGCCTACCTAGATGATCTCGTTGTGTATTCCGCCGATTGGCCGTCGCATATGGAAACACTTGGCTTAGTCTTTAACCGCTTGAGTGGGGCCTCCCTGACCCTTAACCTGGCTAAGTGTGAGTTCGCTAAAGCCCCAGTAACTTACCTGGGTAAGATCGTTGGCCAAGGTCAGGTGCGTCCCGTGGATGGCAAAGAGGAATCTATCTGCTGTTTCCCCGCACCCGATACGAGGTGACAACTCCGGCCTTTCCTGGGCATGGCGGGTTATTATCAGTGCTTCTGCCGGAATTTTTCCTCTGTGGTTGCCCCTCTCACCAGTCTTTTACGCCCTTCACGTGCATTTGTCTGGACGCCTGAGTGCCAGGCATGTTTTGAACGCGTGAAGTTGCTTCACCTTCAACAAGTTGCACCTGTTCTCACTGCTCCTGATTACAGCACACCTTTCAAGCTGGAGGTGGATGCCAGTGCCACCGGTTCCGGAGCAGTGCTGTTGCAGGAGGATGACGATGGCATTGATCACCCCATTAGCTACTTCTCCAAGAAGTTCGATAAACATCAGTGCAACTATGCCACCATCGAGAAGGAATGCCTGGCCCTCTTGCTGGCGTTGCAGCACTTTGAAGTTTATGTAGGATGTAGTTCCCTCCTGGTTGTGGGGTACACTGACCATAACCCGATTGTGTTCCTGGCCCGCATGCAGAGCCAGAACCAGCGTCTTATGCGCTGGTCACTGCACAGAACTACAATCTCGAGATCCGCTACAAAAAGGGCTGCGAGAACGTTTTGGCGACGCGTTGTCTCGGACATAGTGTATTTCTTCAGTGTGGAGCCCTAACTTGGTGTGCTCTATTTGCTTGCGGGGCAAGTTTGCTGTTATGGGTGGGGGTGTTACGTGCGGCGCACTGGGGGTGTGGAGTCTGGGTTGCCTGTGTCTCAGTTGTTTGGCTCTGCCACCCCTTTTGTTTTTGTATTCAGTTGGATTTGTATAGGTATGTAGGGTTGGATTTGTTTTGTTTTGTTCTTTTCTTTGGCACCGTCTGTTGTCCTCCCTCCCCCCTTTTTCCTGTGAATGTTTGTCATTGTATATCGTCTTGTAAATATTGTAATATATCGTGCTCCCCTACATTGCTCCCGTGTCTGTGCTTTCTTTGCCCCCCCTGTCCAAGCCAGCGGGGGCTGGTTGTTTCACATGAACTTCTTCATTGAATTTACCAAATGACCTGGCTTGTGGTTTAAACACTGTGATGACAATGATCAGGCACATTACAATTTGTGGTTACGCGTATGATGACAGTCTGTTGTGAAACATACTTGATCTGTGCAATGAAACTGGATTGAACCAGCATTTTTGTGACTGTTCTGCAATTCCCACATTTCTGCATTTCAGCATGATACACCTGAAAAGCTCTCTTTACCTCACCTGTCTGTTATAGAGAACATTCCATGATGTCAGACCAGGGAAATGCTTTCGAGATGAACCTGTCTGAGCTGATTTTCTTGATCTCTGACTGGTTTGAATGACAGTGAAGACAATGACAACAAAGAGTCTTCATCATATGCATAAATTAATGTGCTAAGACTTTAATTTCTGCATATAATAACATTCAAGCTCTAGCCTATTGCCAAATATACTTTGTCCAAGTAGCTGGAATGGAGTGTGCTGTGAACATCAACAAGCTCTGTCAATGGGTAATCAAATCTCTGTGACCTACACAGATGGGCATATGATCCAGCCTTTTTGTGAAGTTCTGAAAAATTTCCAAATAAAAAAAAAACCTCACAATTTTAGTCTCTCAGTTTTGGCTGTTGTGAACATTACATATACTTTGAAATATTGTTCTTGTTACACGTTTGAAATTGTGCTGGGTTTGCCTCTCTCTTTTTCACCCCAGAAATACTGTACAACACTGTGCAAAGGTGACAGAAGCTCTATTTGCTGCGTTTCCACCTGATACATTTCAAATGCTCTCCCTATCACAGATCTGTTAATTATTAACAAACCGATTTCCTTAAATTGGCATTAATGATTTACCTAGATGCTGCATTGTAAAGACTGATTTGAAATGGTATTAAAACATTATTATATAACTTTTATACACACATGGCATATAAAATTCTGTGTCTTACCTTTAGACACAAGAGCTTTGTTTATGTCATAAACCTCACTTCTCTGGAACTAAATTATCTGTGGATTCAACACTGCAGCTTTTTTTATTGGGGATTGCATAATTATAATAAATGAGCAAACAGCTTCAGCTTCAAATTTCAAAAAGGCTGAGAACAAAATTGTATTTCAATGTGAAAACTGAACTGCTTCCTGAACTACATATTTGCCCAGTAATGTTAAAAAAGGTTCTCTATTGTAAAGGAACTTTTGAAATTTCTCTGAAAATTGAAAATTGATACAGACTTCAATATCTTGTTAGTGCATCACATCCTAATTATTACCAGTTTACGTACAGTTAACTTTCTATTTACAGATTTTAACATTCATTTGATAATCTCCAAATTCAGATTAAAAGAAACACAGTATCATCCTTAAAAGCTAAATACAAACTTATCCTCATGAAAGAAATAGCCTAAAGTCTAACTAATTCCAAATTCCAAATGCACCCAAGATTTAATGGTTTAATGGTCAATTAAACACAAACACTCCCTCCGGATTTGTTTTTCAGAGACCTATTCACAAAGCATTTTACCTCACCTAACTGAACCTTAACTGAACTTTGTCTGAATTTCATCATACTCATATCTTAAAAGACTTAACATCAGGTAATTACCAGTTGCATGCAGTGGTTAACAGTTATCTCTAAAACTGTAACCTGTAAAATATTAAACAGTGTTTAATGTACTGCGACTGATTGTATATGTTTTTTAAATTTTCCCTTGTGTTGAAACTGACAACAGAACTATGGCACTCGATAAATATCATTGTATTATTATTATTATTATTGTTATCATTATTGCTGTAGAAAAGGGCCACATGTTTCTGTTTCTGTATTTGTTTGCGCACCACCCCCACCTCTCACAGGCACTTGTTTTCAACTCAGTTGAAACCTGGCCAAACCTGTCCTGTTGCTCCCCTTATCAGCAGGACCCCCACAGGTAACTCGAGGCACAGGCGCACCCCCAAGGACGGCCCCCAGGTCACCATTTGCCCTCGGACCTGCTCGTATCCTTTGGCCACCAATCAGGGCTTCAATGGGGCCAGGGATACGGGACAATATAAAGGTGGTAGTGACCTCCCCCACCTCAGTACCGCAACAATACCTGGGAGGTGAAGAACTGGGGAGACAAAGCCTTTGGGGACCAAGCATTGTGCTGTTGTTGTGTGCGTCTGTGCCAAAGAAACCACACACACACACATACAACACAAACCCTCACACCCACCCATCCAAAATCCCCAATAAACAACTGAACCCGGAACCTGACTCCTGTGTCCTGACCGACACCCCACTGTGACAACAAATTAGCCTGAACCTAGTTACGGGTGAAACTGCCCCCTCAGTTTCAATTGCCATTATTTCTGTTTTGTTAAATTGTTACTTTAATTACAGTGGATATATACTTTCAAATTTCAGAGTAAATCATGTAATTATGTTTCTAGTTTTATTTAACACAAATTCACAAATATATGTGAATATGTTCTCTTCAAAAATGCCAGTCCAGTCTCCACATGGAAAGTTTCACTGAATCAAGAAAGCTTTTTATCAAATGATCCCTGCTTTCCCTCTGCACTGTGAGGTAGCAGATTCTGATTACTGCAAGTCACAAAGCCTGAATATTATATATCATATATTCATTATATATAATATTTCATTAGTTAATATTTAGCCACCAAAAAGGGACATTAACATTTCCCACAGCTCATTGCAATGATTCTGGACAAGTACAAAGGCTAGTTCTGGACACATAGTTTTTTTTTTTTTTTTTTACAAATAATTAATAATCCTAATAATTTTACATGTCCATTTATACAGCTGGACCCATTATCTTAATCAAGTGTGTCCAAACTTTTGACTGGTACTGTAAAAATGTGTGTATTCACAATGGCATACTTTTTTTTAGACAATGATTATTGATTTTTCTTCTTTAACAAGACATGTATAAGCAGAAATATTACATGAAAGACATGAAAGGACAGCAACAGAGTTTGGGATATTGATGTAGCCGGTTATTGAGACTGAATGCTGTTTTTCTCTTGATTTCATAGTTGCTGTTGCTTGACTTGTCCATCCTCTGTGTGGTGGTGTTGGTGGTTCAATCAACTATATTAAAATAGGTTTTATGTTGATGGCTGTTATAACCAAAAAAGGTGTATTACTGGGGTTCTGTATGGTATATATTGCATAGATCACCCTCACTGATTTTTTCCAGAATGTTTCATTTATTGTACATTCCCATAGAATGTGCCCTTTTTATATCTTTATAATTATCTCTTTTTGGAGATAATTCCTTTTTAGTTTGACTTGGTTTAGGAATTCTCTTCTAGGGATTGTTTTGATCGGATTTTTGAACAATGAAAAAGTATTGCCTTTTCATTTGAGGATTCCTTTTTCTTCCCACTTTGTCAAACTAAATGATTTGTTATAGATTTTGAATTTGGGGTTGTTCCTGATTTGTTGATTGACTGAAATAAATGAGTTAATTGAAAGCATTCTTCAGCAGGACATCAGTATTTTAAATGATGATTCTAGGGGAATCAAGTGTTTTGGACAAGATTCTGTCCAAAAGAATTTAAGTTAATTTACTTTCTTCTTTTCTTGAAGAATGATTATGTACCATGTTCGTGTGTCATTTTAAACCTTTTCATATTTCATCATTAGATTCTAATTTATTCCATTATCATTAGATTGTGTAAATGATTCAATTATATCAATAGTTTATTTTCTGGATAAGAGTGTCTGCCAAATGACTAAATGTAACTGTAAATGTAAATGTATTTTATTTTTGCGCTTGCAGCTTTATTTTACACCACAAGAGGGGAGTCCTTCACCAGTCTGTAAAACAGATTCAGAATTATGTGGTTCACATTTTAGTAATATTTGACGATTACTGACTATTAGACATAATCATAGCAACTCACATTTCATCCATTTCTGTATAGCCAGATATTTAGCATACTTGCTGTGATTAATTCATGTAGCCACCTTGCTCAAGCTTAAAGTTGCATTTCTAACCTGCTGCACTGACCTCTCAGATAACCACTCAGATAATGTCTGATGAGGTGCATGAGGTGTGCTTCATTGGTATGAATGAAGAGTTTCAATAGGTTTTATTTTTTTTTTCCAAACCGGTGCTATAGTGACTCAAAGGGACACACACAGCAGAATGACAAAGAGTGTCTGTGGCTAGCCATAAGAAAATGACACATTGAGAGATATATTGTATTGATATATATTTTTGTATTGGTGCATGAGCACAACTGTGTCAATATGCAGCAGTTTTCGTCAGATATCACCTGACTGAAACAGAACACCCCAAAGCCTTTTTTCCACAAAATAACTGAATATTTTCCCCCAAAATAAAAGGCATTAATAGTACAGTATAGTCATGGCTCCTTTACCACATTTACAAAATACCGTGGAGAGAATCTTGTTTCCCAATGCAATTAAAAAAGGCATAAAATCTGTGACTGTGTTGGAGGTTATAATGAAAATCAAGGTTTGTGATTTAATTGGCTTGTTCAAGATATCAAGAAACATTCTGAGATCTATTATATATTTTAAAAAGAACAGATCGGTTGTTAGGCTTGGCAGTTAATTGGGCCCATTTTTAGTAAAATACATAAAAAAGGTATTACATGATTTGAGATAACCATCCTGCTATTGTGGATATTGCTTAATTCCGGCATTCTCTCATTATGGAATGGAATGCCTTCCAGTGAGGATCAGACTGCTCTGAAACTATCCAGTCTGAAAACCAGGGACATTCAAGGACAAACAGAAGAAGTGCCGTACTGGGTCAAAAGCAAGGATGGTCTTCACCCACCCAAAATTTAATCTTTAAAAATGCTATTTACCCACATTACTCTGGAATACAGGGTAAGTGGTAGAATGCAGGCATTACCTGGAAATGTTTTTGACAAATTGTTATTACAGTCCCCAGGTAAAATTCCATTTCTGTTTTTCCAAAACATACAAATTTGTTTTGCTGGCATATTGGATAATATGTTTGTTATTATTCTGCCAGTCCTCTTCTATAGTCAGAAACCACCCTTATAATGAAATTGTAATTTATTTATTAGCTTATCCATTGATTTTTGGAGTGGCGTTTGGTGCATGAGCACTACGCAGCACTTGCTAGGTCATCTGTCACTCACTGTCCTTCTGTGACGTCAGAGCAAAGGATTTTCTGAATCTACATTTCGTATATAAGTTCCACCTTTAATATTTAAGAAGTAACTTTATATTATACCATCTTATCACAAACATTTTTTTTTCCACTTGAACGAACATCCCTTCAGTTAAATTCAATCATGAAATGTGACTGTGAGCTTGAGGCATCACAGTAAATGCTGTTCATTTGGGTGAATAATGTTGTATTGCAATATTGATTTATTTATTGCACATACTCTAACCTTGACACTAGCTTGCATGGTAATCTGTATAATGATATTTCCACTCATCAATAACAGTGGTTTTTGATCACCTCAGAAAAAGGCTTTTTTTCCCCCACCACCACGGTTACAATTAGATTTTTGAGTCAGCTTGTGTTCAGATCTGACTGCCCAGCTTTGGGAACAAATGGTCCAGCATGCTTTTCTCTAAAATATCACAAACAGTCAACATGTGTCTCCATGAGTGCGTACAGTGGTTCTATGGAAAACAAAAACAGGGAAAGAATTTGGTTATATGCACCATACAAATATCAGACACCACTGAAATAAATCAACAGCTTGTTGCTGTGCCCTGGGTACATTCAAACGAACGCTTTCCTTGAGACCAATTAGAAAATTACTCAGCAAAATTTCTGTGCAGACAAACACATTCTACTAAGTTCCAGTTATAGCAAGGTCAGATACTGTCCGCACTATCCATATATGTTTGCCAGGAAGCAGCAGTAGGGATTATTTAGAATACAAAATCTCATTCAGTAATATGGGGACTCCTGAACCTGTGAGTGGTACATTACAGTACATTCTTACTAAGCAGATGTTTTTATCCAGGGAGGCTAACAGTGTGCTATGATCATATTGTTCACATACACACTCTAATATTTACAGAAGGGATTCAGGTGAAGTACCTTGCTCAAGGACAGCACAGCAGTGCCACACTGGTAATCCTCTGACTATGAGATCGTCTCTGTCCACTACACCTCACAGGCACTGAGCACAAACGCTGGGACCCTGGAGATGCGAGAAATGGTTTCTCCCCCCTACTTCCTGGGGGTCATTGAAGACCTCAGGGGCACTTCCTCCTGCACCCAGGTGTTTGGGCTGGACAACATTTTCTCCCACAGTTCAACTTCCTGGTTCACCGAGTCCATCCAGTCCACCTTCTTGCCATAACTCTGATCTGGAATCACAAGGAAAAGCAAGGAAATGAGGGCGGGGAAAGTCCGTGCTGCTGCCTGACCGCTACTGAACCGCAATGCGTTTTGTCCTCAGTTCTGCACAAAAGAATCCATGCAAGTAACTTTTTCAGCAATCAATTTACTTGAAGTTATTCGTAAGTCCCTCTGGAAAAGTGTGTCTGCCAAGTGTCAAAAATTAAATGAAAAATGAATGTATGAAAGGAAAATTGCCTGTACATTGCCTGATTAAGATAATGGAAAAGATGCATCCAAAGACATTTTGATCAAAAGACTTATGCTTAAATGTGTAAAAATTGTTTCTTGGACAAATATAAATAGTGAAGTTGATGCCTATGTATGAATTTTTAAAAAATATTTTGGGCTACTTTGAAGAAAACCAGATTTGTTTTGATTTTTTTTTTTAACAGTTTTTTGGTCACTGCATAATTTAATTGTGTAATTTCATAGTTTTGATTTCTTTACCATTATTCTAAAATGTGGAAAATAGTAAAAATAATGAATAAAACCTTTGACTGGTACTGTTAAGCTAAACACAATGTTGACTTGATGAACCTTCATTTAGCAGGTATGCATACTGAAAGGACGGAGACAAATCGCTCTCTCCCTCCACAAGAATATCATTCTGTTTGGCAGGCCTTGCCGTTCCTTCTTCACTAATGCATTGGTAATGAACTCCTTGAAACTTACAAAAAGCCCACAGGCTGTGCTGTCCTGAAACAGTGAGGCTAGTGATTTTTTATATTTTTTTATAGTACATAAACAGTCAGACATTAGCCTGCTTGGAGTATTATGAGCAACTTACAGTATACCTGCAGCTGAAACATTTTGTCTGTGTGCTTAAATGAAAGAAAGTAACCATGTTATTTGCTAATGGAAAGAGAGAAGAGTAGAACTAGTTTCTGGGCTTTTTGAAGGTTATACAGGATCAACCCATGAACAGTTTAAAATTAGATTAAAATATTTTCAAGACCTTTTCCACTATGTATAATATTCAGTATGCATATTATAGTTTTGGAAAGTAACATCATTTTAACTGTGCCATTTTCTGTGAAGTCACCGTCTGTAATCAGGGTTAGACAACACTGATCCTTGCTTCTCAGAGATGCTTCCAATACCCCAGCAGCCCTCCAACTGTATTTCAAACCTGCACCCTTCTGGTTATAAGCTCGAATACCTCTCTGCCACACCACACCACACCGCCTCTCTAGAGATGTGACTGGCAGAAGGACAGACATGAAGGAGCAGACAGATCCATCCACCCAAACGCGGGGTGACGTTACCTTTCCCCAGACTGAGCCGCACTCCGCCCAGAAACTGGTTGGACAGGGTGTTGTGGTCCCAGATGGACAGCTCGCAGCAGGCTTCGCGGACCTCCCCGGGCCGGAAGCCGTCGTACACCATGGCGTGGTTGTACACAGGGTGCTGGGACCTCTTCACCACCCGCGTCTTCTGCCGGCTCTTCCTGCTTGTGTCCGGCAGCATGTAGCTGAGTGCAAACACACAAGTGGGCACACAAACACAGTGCACGGTCACCCCACATGCCGAGAGATTCCCCTCCCTTACAGCCCTACGCACTGAGCCACACCGACACACAGCCCTTTCTCACCCACAGCCCTCTCACCCACAGCCCTCTCACCCACAGACACACAGCCCTTTCTCACACACAGCCCTTTCACACACAGACACACAGCCCTTTCTCACACACAGCCCTTTCACACACAGCCCTTTCTCACCCACAGCCCTTTCTCACACACAGACCTCTCACACAGACACACAGCCCTTTCTCACACACAGACACACAGCCCTTTCACACACAGCCTGCTCATACACACAGCCCTCTCACACACAGCCCTTTCACACACAGCCTGCTCACACAGACATACAGCCCTTTCACACACAGCCCTTTCACACACAGCCCTTTCACACACAGCCCTTTCTCACCCACAGCCCTCTCACACACAGCCCTTTCTCACACACAGACCTCTCACACAGACACACAGCCCTTTCTCACACACAGACACACAGCCCTTTCACACACAGCCTGCTCACACAGACACACAGCCCTCTCACACACAGCCCTTTCACACACAGCCCTTTCTCACACACAGCCCTTTCTCACACACAGCCCTTTCTCACACACACAGCCCTTTCTCACACACACAGCCCTCTCACACACAGCCCTCTCACACACAGGCCTCTCACACACAGCCCTCTCACACACAGCCCTCTCACACACAGCCCTCTCACACACAGCCCTTTCTCACACACAGCCCTTTCACACACACAGCCCTCTCACACACACAGCCCTCTCACACACACAGCCCTCTCACACACAGCCCTCTCACACACACAGCCCTCTCACACACACAGCCCTCTCACACACACAGCCCTCTCTCACACACAGCCCTCTCACACACAGCCCTCTCACACACAGCCCTCTCACACACAGGCCTCTCACACACAGCCCTCTCACACACAGCGCTCTCCAGGAGTACTGCAGTCCTGCAGAGTTTCTGTACTCCCTGTTATGATGAAGCACAGTCCCTCAAGCACATAATCACTGGCCCAATCATGTAATTAAGCACAGGAACAGAACACACCGATGCAAAGTGTTGTATGCAGTTAAGAGGGGTGGCTTCAGGGCAATGCATCCACCCAACTATGTAAACGTTTTTTTCTGTAATGACCACAAATCCTCTCTTAGGAAAAGGGGTTTCCTCACTGCTGCAGTCTCTCTGAAGAGCAAAACCTTGGTTTTCATTGAAACATAATCTTCAGAGCTCTGGGAGATTACAGGGATTTTGACTCAAAAGCCAACACGCCCACCTTAAGTAATCTACCTGGTGTCAATCACCCTCAGTACACGCGAGTGCCCACTTCCTGTGACAGTGCTGTTATTTCAAGAGCAGGGGGGGAGGAGCAAAGTGAGGCTGCCGTCATTAGCAGATCAGTAAAGGTTTTACTCCAGTCACTGCTGTGTACCATAGCGCCTAAAAAGCTCCCATCCTCTCAGACTCAGAAAGAGGTGGGTAAACTCTCCGCATGTTGTCTTACACACTACGGTTCACCCTAAAGACTTCCAGCCCATCCTAAGGTCCTCTGTCCCACTGTAAGGCCTTATGGCTCACCTTCAGCCTCACCCTAAGGACTTTCGGTGCTGGGAGGAAAGATGAGGAATCTTTGCAGCGTTCATAACCCTGGAGCGAGGATCTGCATGCAAGACGTGCAAAACAACTGGTCTCCCCACACCAATCTGAAATAGCCGAGCTGTGTGACACAGGCCCGGAACACTGCTGAGGAGACTCATTATCTGCCGCATGTCTGTCTTCATCTGCAGCCATTAGGACAGAGCTATGGAACCTGAAGGTCCAGAATAGCTCAGCAAGTTTCATCCCTGCAGCGAGAAACTCAATTAATGGATAAACTATAATCCCCAGCCCATTGTCCTTATCTGATGCAATGTATGTGTACTGCACGGGCCGTAGTGTCTTCCTGGTGGGAGTTGTCTTCCACAGCCGAGGATAACGGAGAGGGAAAGGTGAAGGGAACGCCTGACCCTTACCACTTTACGAAGGAGTCCACGCCCTGGGGCTTCAGACGACGCAGGTCCCGGGCCTCCCGCAGCCAAACGTGAATCTCGCCGGAGCCAGACCCAGCACCACCTGCCAAAGGCCCATTTCACAGCCGTTAGGCCTCAGCCATCAGACCAGCTTCAGCTGTCAGTCTGTACTGCAGTTTGCCCTTTACAAACTCAAGTCCAAGGTTTTATAAAACATAATAATAAAATAACTTTTCATTATTTGACTTGTACAATGTACAATGATCTTGATTCATTCAGTATTACATTTCCTGAGATGGCAAAAGAGAGACAAATATTGGGTAGGACAGAATAATATCTTGGTGTTATTATCCAGGAAACTTTCCTGGCCCTCTTCAGAAGTACCTGCGGATCCGGCTGGCACATATTTTAGTGCGACGGTCAACCACCCATGGCATTCAGCTGACTCCTGGGTGTCAGAATTCTGCAGTTAAAACGAACAGGAAATGAACGTCAGGATGTCCGTTTTCACACTTCTCTGAAACTGTGGTGACATATGGAATACGCTCACAGAAGAGAACAAATGCAACGTGTCCCTCAAAAGAAATATGCACTCCATTCACTAATGAGGCTGCAGTGGAGTAGTGGTTAAAGAGTTGGGCTTTTAGCTGAAAGGGTGCAGGTACAATTCCCAGGTGGGGGAGAACTGTTGGACCCTTGAGCAATGTGCTTAACCATGTCTGAAATCAGGGGGAAGACAATACAGCTCACAGTACATGAAGGGACAATGGGTAAGGGGTAATATGTAAGTTATGATGCTCTGGATAAAGAAGCGATAAGGAAACATTATGTAATATGAAAAAACTTGCCGATCAATAATCTGTTCTTGAGAATCTCTGTGCACTTTGGACACGTAGAGAAATTAGCGGAGAGAGCCTCAGACAGTCCTGCAGCTGAAGCCACCAATCAGACGGTTTGTATTAGGAGGAGGAGATGATGTCAGTATGATGTCAGAGCCATCGCACTGTTCTGCGTGCCTGTGGGTCTCCACATGTTCACTCGTCTTTATGTGCCTCTTTGTGCATTTTTTATTATTCCAGTGCTCCACTCTATACTGACACCTTCCCTGACAGCATTACATTGAGCTGCATCAGTGTTAATTTACCTGAATTTACCGTGCTTTACCTTGGGCAGCAGGTTGTACCAGTTCAGGGCCTCGTGTCCCCAGTCCCAGGTCCTCAGGTCGATCTCCACCTGTCCCAGAAAGACATTCCGCCCACGGGAATCATTGTGCCACACAGACAGGTTCAGCGTTCTTTCCCGGAGCTCCTCCTTTTTGATTTTGTACTGAAAAGAGGTCATATTCTGAATGATTACGAATGGAGTGAGTGCCTTTAATAATGACAAATAAGGATGGAAAAAATCTTTCGTGAAGGACATCAACCAATCAAGACAGTGCAGAAAATATACAGAAATATTTATAAATCCGAATCAATGCATTGGGAACCTACTTTAAGTGATTCTCCATAAACTGGGTTTACTGTGCGTTTCTTGATGGAGGTCTTCCTTTTGCTTAGACGGGACTTATCAGGAAGCAGGTAGGTCTTAACGTACCTGAACAGGAGAAAGAAAAATGCTTTGATCTTAAGACACCAAACGTAGCTCATTGTGGGAATACATCAAAATGAATTACAAATAAAAGTATGTTACTGTTAGATCCTTACACATCTTTTTTTCCACGTACTGCATTGTGATCATTGGCTGTTGTTTGAATGAGAGTAAAGCTCGGTATATCGGGAGAACTCACGGGTCAGTGCGCTGTTTGCGTGTGTTGGCGAAGGCCAGGTCCTGGCACTGTGCGACCGTGATGACCAGCTCCCCCGCACTGCTGTACCTGAGAGAGAACTCCACGGCCCCCTGGACGGACAGGTTCCCGAAGTCCCCTGCGTCACTGTACACACTGAGCGTGCTCGAACTCAGCTGGGGGAGGAGTCAAGAGCACTTCAGAATGACAGTACACGCTGACCCACTTTACCGGATCCACAAGAGGTAGAGCTACCATGCACTGCTCATCATTGGCTGGTCTGAACCATTCAAAAGACCTGGCCCTCTGTCGCAAAACGCTGGTTCGGATCAGAGAGTTACTGATGAAACATGACTGTTCCACCAATGTAGGGTTTTTTTCCCCTCACTGCTAATCTCAATATGTGGATATTTACGGGCCAAGAAGTTACAAACACAACATCACAAAAGATTTAGACATTTAAATAGACATTTAAAACAAGTGAAGATCAAATCTAATCCAGTTTAGTAACATACTGGGGAATATGAGCTGGAATACATCATGTTAAAATGCATTGGGTGTGTTCACACAGCAACATAACCTGCGGAATGTTTTAAAGGTTGCAGAACCAGCCTCGTAAGAACTGAATGACAGCAGAGGGCAGAGGAGTAAAACTTCAGTATGACGAATGTGGACACACTGCATGCACCTTATAACCTAATAAGTTTGTACCTAATAATCTGTAGTTCACTATTCAGCGTGTTTTCAGCGAGCTGTATGACATATGACTTTAAGACATTGAAAAGAATCTTTAAACTAGGGCTGTCACAGTGAAGGAATTTCCCCTGCAGTGTTTTAAGGTGGCTCAACTGCGTGATATGTGGCGTTAACGCCTTTTTTTGTTTGCAAAAACGAAAAAAAAAAAAATTATTCATTTATCCTGATTTTAGTGCTATGTAAATAAGCTTTATTGTTAGGCGATTATTAGGTATATTGTTGCTTTTTAAATGACAAAGATGACACAGATAAAACTAATTAAATACTTGTTTATTGTTAAATGCAGAACACAGAACGCAATGAGGCGCAATGCATGCCTTTTCTTCTTCTAAGCCTAGCCTATGCCCTAGGCTAGATATAAATTACCCACCCCGCCCCCCCGCCCCATCTGCGGTTTCACACGCACCTTACAAGGAGTAAGGAATACCCTGTAATTCAACATTCAGCATGTTTTCAGTGAGATACATGATATATTAAATGATTTTCTTAACAAGGCTGACATTAAATAGTTTAAAGATTCTTTTCAATGCAAGTTAAAATTGCAGAAAATGTCAGTCTGCATGTATGGCTCAAAGACACAGACATTTTGCCCAAAACCTACTGTGCAGTTAATAAATGTGCATTAGGAATCGCTGCTTGGATGTGTGTTTGGTATATCCAGCTAAAACCTTTTCCTTGAATTGTTTCTAAAAATGAACTACCTGTGAAAAAAGTCATTTCAAGTTCCAATAAGATGCAAGTTCCTTTACTTTTAATGTGCCCTAATTTCTTTTCTTCTGCAAACCATGAGATTGTCATGAGGAGAGGAGGAAGTCTCTGCCGGACCCCACATCACATCGGCCCAACTGACTGGACATTCGCATCAACACTTCATCTGATACACATGATGCGTCTGCTGCTGGCTTAGATATTTTAAACGAAGTAGGCCTCAGCCTGCTTTTGTCTGTCCCTGTGGACGTGAAATAGGTCCACTACACGGACACAAACACAGATCAGTCTGGTGTTTTGTGCTGATAACAGAGCAGGAAATAGGGGTTATACGGGCGGCACACTTGTGGCTCTCATGTGGGCGTATGTGGATGTGGGGGCAGAGGGCGGGACACTTTACCCCTGAGAGTGACAGCGCGCTGGAGGTTAAGCCCCTCCTCCCCTGGAGGTCCGAGCCCACGCTGGACACCGAGCTGCAGTCGTCACCGTCAGAGTCCACCGCC
Source organism: Megalops cyprinoides (assembly GCF_013368585.1). Lineage (NCBI taxonomy): Eukaryota > Metazoa > Chordata > Actinopteri > Elopiformes > Megalopidae > Megalops > Megalops cyprinoides. Next base: position 3,087,096 of record NC_050594.1, on the reverse strand, counting down.
TCGTCCTGTAAGCACCAAGGTGTCAAAGACCCCCACCCACATCACCTCTCTCCTCACACATCTTCCCTGTGCTGCCAGCAAGCAGGAGGGCCATATGGTGAGAGCCAAGCAGAGCACAGAGTCGCACAGTCACAGAGTCACACACACAGTCACAGAGTCACACACACAGTCACAGAGTCACACAGTCACAGAGTCACACACACAGTCTCTCAGTCTTAACATAGGGCATATTCACTGTGAGCTTGACTAAAATGACAGCGCAAAATGGGATCTTAATGTCATCCAGCAGGGGGCAGGGGGACCTGTGGAGGAAACACTAGAGAAGGAGACAGGATCCATAGCCCCTGCCTGCTGTAAGCTACTGGCAGTAGGGGATGTAATGTGTGCTGGTGCACACCTCATTATGGACTGAGGGGATAGTGAGGAGGTCGGGCTGTTAGAATGTTAAAAACTCCCTGGTCCTGAATGGGCACGGTGAAACGCCCTGGTTCTGAATGGGGACGGTGAAACTCCCTGGTTCTGAATGGGGACGGTGAAACGCCCTGGTTCTGAATGGGGACGGTGAAACTCCCTGGTTCTGAATGGGGACGGTGAAACTCCCTGGTTCTGAATGGGGACAGTGAAACTCCCTGGTTTGCCCTGGTTCTGAATGGGGACGGTGAAATGCCCTGGTTCTGAACGGGGACGGTAAAACTCCCTGGTTCTGAATGGGGACGGTGAAACGCCCTGGTTCTGAATGGGGACGGTGAAAGAGGCAAGGAGCTTACCTCCCAGAGGTCAGCAGAGCCGGAGCCAGAATGCGGGCCGGGTATGCCACCGGGAGCTGAGGCTTTCAGATCGGCAGCCTGGTGCTCACACCCTGGCACAGAAACAACTGGGAGAAGGGGCTATAATCAGAAGGTTGCGGGTTTGATTCCCAGTTGAGGTGCTTCCTCCACATCTTTGAGCGTGATCCTTAGCCTGACTTACTTCAGTTATTATCCAGCTGTCTGACAAGCCAATGTGGCCTACAGTGCCCTCCAAATGTATGAATAACCCTGACTAAACAGAAAAAAACATGAAGAATCAGGAAAAAAAAATCTACTTAAAAAGTGAAGAATGTTTTATACTTTAATCTTAACAGTGCTGCATAGAGTAGAGTAATATCGTTCACAAATACTGGATTTTATGATAGCAGTTATCTATGGTATCAGTCATCTACAATACAGCATGGTGTCCATGTCAAGTGACCTATGGATGAGGCTTCCATTTTGAGGAAACGTCTCAAATCATGCTTCAATGTTTCATGGGACTATAAAATGCCCTTTAGACTAAGATTATTTCGGACATTTTTTATAAGAACAATCTCAGCAAAAACACTAGGGTGCCTTATCCCACCTCAGAGACTGGTCTTCAGAATAACACCCATGCCATCAACTGTTAGCATAATTGTAAATAACTAAACAGCACCACAATTTTGAATTGAAATGCAGAGCCACAGATCTGATTGAATTGATCAACTTAATAAGATTCATGCCTGGACATACTGAACACTAGTTACAGTGCTCTAAATAGATGGCAGTAAAGTAACTGCATCCCCACGGTAATCGAGCCGACTGTCTGTTTGACCCTCAGAAAAATGGACTGATCAGAGAAGCCCCTGAATACCAAAACATTAATTTAGATCCACTCAAAAAGACACACTGACACAAACAACCACCGGACTTTGGGTTCACTTATTAATGCTTCACCTCCTATCTTTGTTCATCACTTTTGACAAGAAGAGACGCCCAACTACAGTATGAAGCACAACCACACGAATGGTTAATCATCCATTTGGTTGTATGTGTACATCCAACCCAACCCTTTAACTGAGTTTAATTACAAAATGTACTGCTCTTGTTACAGGGGATGTAAAAGTCACGACAAGTTAAAATTAGACATACAATATCATAAATGAATATAATCAGAACAAGTACTGACAGCTTCTCAGAGAACAAACTCCAGAGCCTTTCCATGTCTTATTTTAATACACAGATATAAGACTTATTCATTGCAATTCCCTCTGTAGATTCTATGCCTCTGCAGACTGGTTTTAGATATAGTTCAGAGTAAGTATTTTTATGCAGTGAGCATCTGAGGTTAAACATGAAGAATAACTAGCATGTCTGAATAAAAGTGGCTGGATAACTTTTGACTGCCGAAAGGGCAATGGTTGGTCTATTATCTGTTTATATCATTTTTTTTTTTTTACTGAGGCAGGAAATTCCTTTCCATCCTAATACCACAGAATCAATAACTCTTTCAGCAGAAAAATGGAGATGTAGATCAGTGGACTACCTCTTTAAAAGCCTCAACAGTCAAACCAGAGTCAAACCAGATGACAGAATGGCATAACTGGTGCACATCGGGCTTCCTAACAAATTACAAAAAACACTAAGTCCCATCTATAGTTATCTGTACCAAGCATCATAAAAATGCTACATGCATTATATAAAAACTAATTTATGACATTTTGAATGAAAGGCTCTTCAAAGGGTCTACAAAGGAAGGCGTATTAAACATTAATACTGCAGCACGGGGTAAGTGTACTGTGCTGTATTGCTGCGTTTCGTCCTGTCTGCATTGTGATTGGTCGTCTCCTCATTTATCGGTCTCCCTATTCGCTCTGGTGCATGCTGAGTGTGAGCTTTACACTCCCCACTGTGGAGAGGGTGTGGTGTGATGTCACCCTGTCGCTCGTCCAAACACAGGCTACACACCTTCCTCTTGGCTACAATGAAAGAGTGTCATGAAAGAAAGATAGTCTTCCCTTTCACCGTCAGATGCATGTCACGGTGACACATTTTTATTGCTGGGGGTGTTAAAAAATGGAGTTGTAAAGAGCGCTTCACCTTGTGCTCCAGCTACCTGAATTCCAGGTTCACTTGCATGCATTGTTTTTTTGTTCTTTTTGGTGGCATGTTCACATATTGTCCACAACTATAGTAAGAATCTTGAAACTGAGGAAAATCAACTATTGGAATGTGTTGAAAAAATGCAATCCAGCTGTGTGTATGCTATAACTTGATTTTAAATGCAACCTGAATTTAAGTCCAATTATCACTATACTTTAATCTAAATACTAGTATCAGTATTTTATCATCTTGCTGTAGCTGTGTTATTTTGAATTGTCCATGCCGCCCATATTTTGTTCTCTTTCCGTTTTTGTTTATTTTGTGATTTAGTAAATATGTCTCCATGTTCACACACCAAAACAAACATTTCAATTTCAAAACAACCTAAAAATAAGTTGCTTCACCATCAATAATACATCACATATATTTTCTAATTAAATCAAGTGAATATAAAAAAAATTACAGGGTTCACTCCAAAACTGATGAGATTCTACTCTTCATTGATGTAAAAGATTTTTCACACCAATCTACTCTAAAACTGAGCAATAACAGTTGAATATCAGAAATTATAAGTACATTTTAAAACTCAGGCAGAATAATACTGGCTGCCACATACCCTTGGGGTCCTCTGGCGCTAAAGGTTCTGTTGGAATCACCACAATCGTGGGAATGGGGTGTTTAACACCTTCCCGTGTCGCTTCCTGTAGAGGTTGCTCCTTGACGTAGGTGGATTCTGCCTCTTCTCTCGTGTCAGTGCTGTGTGACTCTCCCGCTTGCGATTGGGTCATGCTCCTCACCGTGGTAACAGCTCCACCCCCAACATCTGAGGAAATCGGAGCCTGGCCCACGGGCGAGTCCAGCGGAAATTCACTTTGGTCCTGCTCCCGTACTCCCCCCGCCGAGAGCGCTCCACCAGAGCTCTCCGCCTCACCAAATTCATCTGCGCCCTTCTCGACGACCCCTTCCAGAGCTGGGCTGCTGTCCATCTCCGGAAAGCTCCGTGTGCCAGGTACAGCTGTGACCGCACCTGGAGCAGACGTGCCGTCAAAAGGAAGATTTGGAATCTCTGCTGAGAATGAACGTTCACCCACAGTCTGCGCTCCCGTTTCCCCTTCTGCAGATGAATGGCCTTCTTCCATACTCCAGGATTCCAAAGGTTCACCTCTAGCTCCGAGGCCCTCTGGCTTTTCACTTGATGAATGTTCCAGCCACTGCGCCGCCTCGGCATCCGCGCCAGCAAGTGCTGGACTCTTTCCTTTGAGTTTATGGGTCTCATTAAATGGCAGTGACTCCACCTGACTGTCAGCCCCTGCAGCTTGTGTGGTCTGGGTTTCAGATGGCTTATCGAGGTAGTGCCACTCAGGGGGAGCTTCTGAGACCTCTGGAAAGACATGATCATCTGGGCCCCGGTTCCCAGTTTCACACTGCTCTACCTCAACATGACAAAACGGCTTTCCATCACTCTTCTTTGACCGCTCTGGTGTTTCAGCCCAAAATGTGTCTGAGCGCTCATTTTGTCCTGAGGTAGCTTCCGGGTCATTCTGATCAGTCTCAGCATTTCTGCTTCCCAGCTCTGTCTGTCTGGATGTGTCTGCCTTGCTGTCCTCCACAGCTTCTTCCTCTCGTGAATCTGAGGCAAAGAGCAACTCTCTACTGGGTTCGAGATATTTGACAGGAGAGTCTTCTGCGGGTTCACTCTGAGGAGCAGTTCTGGGCGTCTGGGGAGAGGATGACTGAAGTTCATTAGCCGAATCTTCAACTGGCGAGGAACCAGCCAACCTGTTTTCCAAGCTGGTTTTCTGGTCCGAAGCCCGAGTTTCAACGGCTGCACAATGGCTGCAAGGGGGACTCTCTTTGCTTTGAGGAATAAATGGATTCAGGCTCTTTTCACCTCTGGGTATTTGCTTATCAACTCTATAGTGTGGATATGTCCATTCCAGTACATCCACAGAAGGGGTGTCTGTAAAGATAACAATGCGCTATTCACAGGATGATGTGACATGTTCAAGTGGGAATGCTAGAGTGGATCTTTGTGATGCACTTTGATAAACTCATTTAAAAGGCTGCTAGGGTTACCCTCTTAATATAATCACTTATCTCCATTGCCATACAACATCACAGGAACTTAAAACTGATGAAATTGCATTTTCAAGAAAATCAAAAAATAAAACTCAGGGAAAGCTCTTAGCAGGACCTGCTATGCATGTTGGACCTTGAAAGTTTGTTTATACCTAAATGCTTGGTGGAGCCAAACAAACACTTTCCCCGTGTTTTATTTTCTCATGCAAATGATCACACAGCCTTCAGCATTCTGTCTCTGTAGACAAGGGCCACATCCCCCACATTCCCTATTCTACAGTTCTGATTTATTGTTCTTCCTGAATCTTTCCAGGAAACCACATACACAAACAACACACATCCACACATCCACACATACTCCACGAAATCCTCAATAAAATTCTGAACCCGGAACCCGAGTCCTGTGTCCTGACAGCAACATTAACCTGAACCTAGCTTACGGGTGAAACTGCCCCCTCAGTTTCAGTACCTAACGTTCTATTTAAGTTATGAAGATGTTGACCCTCCCCTTTGGAATCTGATTTTCTGGCTTTCACATCTGAAATTGACTAAGACGAACTATATAACAATCATCTTGACAACAACATCTTATGGGAGATGATTTAATGCAAAAATAATAACTGCAATATTTTCCATTTATTTTATCTTAAAATAAGATGAGGATGTTGATAAAGCAATGACAACAAGGACCACTGCTGTAAAAGAAAACATTTTTAATTTGATTTATGATTGAGCAGTGTGCTATTATGCAGAAGATGCTAATATTTTCACAGGACTACTGTCCTCCCCATCTTGTCATTAAATTAATCTATGGTACATTAAATGAATCTATGGTGCATAAAATTAACAATTTGATGAGATGCTGGATAATGGCCTTTTTTTTCCTTTAGAAAAGACTGATGACAGCCACAATCACCGCGTTTTCATTAAATAAAAATAAAGAAAAAAACTGACGTGGAAATGGTTAAAGATAAAAATGAAAAAAGATTTACATGTGGGGAAAATTTGGGGCCATGTTTCAGACACTGCTCAAGAAACATTTAGTCCTACAGCATGTTGTGGCTAGTGAGGGTGCTCAGTGTTTGCATTCAGTTTCAACAGTACACACCTGTGATACCTGTGGGTGCAGTCCTCTCTGTGGAGAGGTACGCCACTGGTCTTGGAGTCACTTCCTCCTTCACAACGTTGCGTTTTTCACTTCTGTTGACAAATCCATCTAACAGATAAAACGGGTCATAGACTTGCTTCCAAAGTATGGTGTAAAAATGGTGTATACAATGCACAAAAATGAAAGAATAAACTTTTTTTTTTTTTTTCATAAACATCAAATGTTGTAGCTGAATGGAGGTCTGTTTGAAAACACAGCAGCCCAAAACCAGGGTCCCGTTCTACGATTCGTGTTTCACGTGTAACACCTGCAATGCAATGTTTCAGCCAGGAAATGAGATGTCTTGTGGTCCTTTGCATTGCATTGCACATTTTGCGTGTGCAGGCTGACTGAGGCCATCCTCAGCAATTCCGGAAAGAATTTTAACTGCAGCACTCACTGTTATCCAGAGCAATCTCCTCTGTTGTGTCTTCCTCCTACATACATGGAATCAATATGAATGAAATTTTTAAAACACACAGGCCCCACTACTTCCCCACAATTCTCACAAACTGTCAGTAGGGTGAGACAGACAGACAGACCTCTTTAACAGGAGCAGGGAGGCAGCTCCTTGGAAAGGCAGGTTGGCTGGGAAGACAGACATGGCATCAACGAAGCACAACAAGGAACAGAACTGTCGCATTCCAAAGCTCAACCAAAGTGCCGTTTAAAAACAATATTCAGGAAAAAGCCAGCTTAACCCAGTATCACCCAGCTGACACTGCAACAGTCAAAATCATTCTCACCAATAAACACTTTCATTTTGTGTACTGTCGGAGTAAATTGATTTATGCTTGGCAACTGCCAAATCCTGAAATTTCTCAGTTACAAAACAGGAAATATAATGAAATATTTACAGAATTTATTCAAACATTTGGAGATACACGCTGAAAAAGGGTTTATGCTGGCTTGTATTTGTGTAAATGTGTGAAATATGTCTGTCTTTTGGTACAAAAGCAAAGGTTATACTGTAATCCCCTTCAAAAAAATGACATGGAAGGAAATTGTCTAGACTTTATGTCTGAGGTGAAAGTGTCTGGACAGAGTACAGATCTTGCCCAACTCTTGCTGAGCAACCCTCCAAGTCAAATAATGGTTGGATGGGACAAGATATAAGGTGTTTTCACTAGCATGTTGCTCTTTTGATTTTGTATTCACACAGTAGGGAGAATTTAAAAAAAAAGGCAGCAACATGAAGATTAGATATTTGTCCCATGTAGCCCACATATTTTAAGACTAGACACACAGTGGAAACGTTCACATGAACTCTGCTTTCGAACTAGAAAAATGACACTCAAGTGCAAAATCTTGGCAAGGTCTATCCCACTTATGGCACGTCTGGTCTGGCTCCGAGACCCACATCCTGCACTGCGCAGTCCCATTTGCGTATGCTGAAATCACACATGCAACTTAAAGCACACTGAGCTGGATGCTCATGTGCAACATGACATCCCAGCAGCAGCGAGTGAGAAGTCCCGTTGATCAGACCCGCCGCGGCCCTGCTCGGCGTTCGGGATAACCTCACCATCCGGGTGCGTCCGCTGGCTCGCCTCGGCCGCCGATCTCCTCCTCTCTGAATTCCGTCTCTCCCCCGTCGCTGAAGGGGTTGCTCCGCGGTGCTGAAAAAAAAAATCACAACAATGCGCTTGTGGACAGCTAACACGGTCGAAAGACAGCACGGACTGATCCAGCAAAGATGTGCCAGTTATCCCGTTTTCATTCCCTGCCCAGTGTGAGAGATTGGTAGCCAGCCCTCTCTCAGATTTTGCCAGAAATATTCAACCATGGGCTTTCTGGAGTTGCTGAGTTGAGAAAAGGGTCACAAGTCTTTACTGTTCTCGTGATCTGTAATCTATGATAGAGTATGTACCCTTACTCACATTCACACACGGCTTATCATACTAGGACAGTTGTGATTTATGGGAGTTTGTCATGCAGACTTTGGCTTCTCTTCAACGTATGGAAAGCTTGCTTTGTTCTGAACACTGAAAGACAAATTTGGTGGACAACAAGTGTTGCTGTAATCAACCAAAAATGTTATGAAAACATTCAAACCAACACTTGCTTACATTTGTCAAACAAATTTGTCACATACTGAAACAGTTAGGCAGCACAACTCAAGCATTATTGACATCATTTTAAATATAGTCTCACCCTTTCGCTGACCAGCAGAGGTAATAATTTTGATCTCACGAGTGAAAAGATTGGGCTCATTTACCTTTATGTTGCACAAAGAAGTGTGCAAAATCCGGCTTTTCTCTGAAGCATTCTCACGTTTAGCACTTTTACAGCAGGGGGGTAGGAGTGGGACGGTGACCTGTGCCTTCTCTCTCAGTATCACAGGAAATCCTAACATGGCTCTTTGGCACCGCTACGCTCCCATCACCAAAGAGAAAGTGTGCGGAGCTTGCACAGTACCTGGAGCCTTCTTCCTTCTGATCGAGGACCGCACGATGTCCGTGGCGACAGCCCGCCGCCCATGGCGCCGGGACCGGAGGTCGTCAAACCACTCCCCGGTCATAATCTTCAGCTGCCCGGGGTCGGCGAGGGACAGCCGCAGTCGTCTGGCACGCCAAACCCACCATACAGCAAAGAGATGCCACAGCAGCAAACATTTCATGAGGATACCGTCTGAGATTCTCCCCCCCAATCTGCTCATCTTCTTGTCTTTGCACTGTGTTCACACCTGTGTGATTGGGAATTCACTGCAGGGCATTTTTAAAGCAGGCAAATTAAAAAGCAAAAGGCAAACTGACAGAGACTGTTTAAATCCTCATAATCAGCTCTAAATAGCCCTTTCAGCTCAATGAGGTGTAGAAAACATTTCAGCATATCTGCTGCTAGGTCTTTGCTGTGTTGGTGAAAGACAACCCGTCTACTGTTCACTCATTCAGCTCTTTTAAACCATCCCTTATAATAATAATGCAAAGGAGAAGAACAAGAGGAGGAGGAGGATGAATAGGAAGGGAAAAGTAATAGGAAGAAGCAGAAGATTTATTGCATGGTAACCTGGTAAGAGATCTGTGTGTGTTGAGGAACTGGCCCACTGAGCATCCAGCTGCACCTGTGGCAACTTGTTCTAGTTCTACCATTACAGCAGTATTCTAGTTCTACCATTACAGCAGTGTTCTAGTTCTACCATTACAGCAGTGTTCTAGTTCTACCATTACAGCAGTATTCTAGTTCTACCATTACAGCAGTGTTCTAGTTCTACCATTACAGCAGTATTCTAGTTCTACCATTACAGCAGTGTTCTAGTTCTACCATTACAGCAGTATTCTAGTTCTACCATTACAGCAGTATTCTAGTTCTACCATTACAGCAGTGTTCTAGTTCTACCATTACAGCAGTATTCTAGTTCTACCATTACAGCAGTGTTCTAGTTCTACCATTACAGCAGTATTCTAGTTCTACCATTACAGCAGTGTTCTAGTTCTACCATTACAGCAGTGCTCTAGTTTTACAGTTATAGTAATGTTCTAGTTCTACCATTACAGCAGTATTCTAGTTCTACCATTACAGCAGTGTTCTAGTTCTACCATTACAGCAGTATTCTAGTTCTACCATTACAGCAGTGTTCTAGTTCTACCATTACAGCAGTATTCTAGTTCTACCATTACAGCAGTGTTCTAGTTCTACCATTACAGCAGTGCTCTAGTTTTACAGTTATAGTAATGTTCTAGTTCTACCATTACAGCAGTGCTCTAGTTTTACAGTTATAGTAATGTTCTAGTTCTACCATTACAGCAGTGCTCTAGTTTTACAGTTATAGTAATGTTCTAGTTCTACCATTACAGCAGTGCTCTAGTATTACAGTTATAGTAATGTTCTAGTTCTACCATTACAGCAGTATTCTAGTTCTACCATTACAGCAGTGTTCTAGTTCTACCATTACAGCAGTACTCTAGTTTTACAGTTATAGTAATGTTCTAGTTCTACGGTTACAGAAACAGTCCCAATGCCCACAATTTGTCATCCTCCACCCCACTCCAATCAGAATCTGTCAGCAGGCTCAGCAAAGATCAGCTCATGCACCGAAGGGGCATTTCTGAGACGATACACAACACTGTTTTTCTGACTAAATGATCTGCCTTATTACAGTATATTATATGGCAGAATTAGCTGGGCAAGTTGGAATATTTCTTTATATTTACTCAAATACAACATTTACATGTTAAATGACATTTATAATCTGCAGTTGTACTGATCCTCCAGAATGCAGCAAAGTGGGCTGGGAGTTTGGGGAAGAACAGATGAAGTGGGCTTCAGCATTCCACCTGACTTCACTTCCTGCTGGAGTCTGCAGTATGATAGGTGGAGCACATGACTCCACCTACCTGATGGAACAGCAAACCCCTCCATTTCAAAATATATCATAAATAATAAAATTCCTGCTCCAGAATAAGGTGAACATGCAAAGTAATTCATTCACTAAAGCCAAGACAGTTACCAGAAGGCTGTGTATTTTGAAAGTTAAACTTTCACTGTGCCCCTTGAAACAAGCAAGCCACTCTATGACCAAGCAAAGTCAACCATCAACTGAAAGATTTACCCAAACACTGTTTACCTACAAACAGTGGGGAAGAGTCACTGAGAACAAGGTCAGGCAAGTGCTTCTGCAGGAATTCTGCACAGGATCACTAGAGACAGGGCTATAACTAAGCACAGAAAGGCTTTTGTCTTTGTAAACTGTGCATCTACCTTGCACAGCATGTTGCCAACCCTCTCAAACGTTGGAATGACTATCATGTACATATTTGTCAGGGATCATATATAGTTTTGGAAAAAAAAAAAAAACAATCAACTGAAATTTTACTAACACATTACCATTACCATAACCTGTCCTCTCACAAAAGGATAAATAGAACATGCTTTTCGCATTCATTTTAAGCACTACTTTTATGCAAGATTCACTTTTTCTATTTCTTACTTAAAGCATGAATCATCTGGTCACTGCAAATAACCCAGAGAGAGCTGTAAAAGGAAGGAGGAAACAATACCATCTTAAATGCATTTCTCAAGTCAAGGAAAGCCCTTGCTGCCCTCAGATTGAAAATGTCTGAATGCAGCCCTGCCAAAGGAATGGTGCCTGTTAGATTTATTCTTACAGTGGGAGTTCACAGTTTTTGAACGCGTTTCTGAGTTTCAGGGAGTGAATTTAAAGAATGTACTCAAAAAATCACAAGGGAAGGTAATTTGCATGCACAATGCAGTATACATTTACTGCAAAGCTTCCATGTCCTACTAACACAGTCCAGGGGTTTTGAGTGAGACCATTATGCAAGATTGAGGTTATAGTGAGGCCACGTGCCCCGTGGGGGGGGGGGGGGGGGGGGGGGGCTGGGATTCTGGGATAGCAGGAAACGGTATGGCTGAGAAAAAAAATAGGAAAAAAATAGAAATGACTTTCATCATCTTTAAAAAATTAATTACAGAAGCAAACAAAACAGACAGTAGGTTTCAAGCAGCCAGAATGCCTCCTTAGCCTGAACAGCTTGAGTAGCTTGGAACTCAGTGCAGTGCACCATTTCAGAGATGTGGCAAATATTGGTGGAATGAATGAAAGCTGATAACATTCACGCAATGAACTTATGAAAATTGCATTAATTGCATATCTAGACAGAACAATAGTGTTCATCTTAGTGAGCGTGACTGGCTGTAGCCAGGTATTAACACCCATGGCCATATGAGAATGGTAAATGCGAAGCAATGCCTGTATATGCACTTCTGACACATGTGCCAAAGACAGAGAGGTGTGGGTTAATGACAGGCCTACAAAAAAAAAAAAAAGAAAAAAAAAAGCATTTGGCAGCCATACTGGGTGTGATATGCTTTAGGCAAAGTCTGACACAAAGTATTTCACAATGCCATCCTGGATAACTAATCACTACAAGGGGCAAGTATTGACAGTGCTGTCAGGAGTTACATTAGCTAAACAGGAATAAGACGACCTGTAAAGAAAGACAAAAAACTGCAGTCTTTGGTTCATCGAGAAATTCTTCCCCACTTAAAAAGCTTTAAATTAGTGGTTACGAATAGTTCACCACTCTTGAACGACCACCATAGTAGCAATCTGTTTCCTCCGCAAGCAGCACTGAGCCGGCCTTTAAAAGTTCCCTTTCCCCAAGTAAAGAAATGATGCTTGCTGAAACATTAAAGGGGTCTTAGAATTGCTTTTGTCCCACTCAGCAGGATGGCGCAACAACCATATTATTACGCTGAGGAATAACATATTACAATTAAATTAGCACCACCGTTAACTGAAGATTCCATTGGGGATCTTCGTTATTAATTCAAGGTTCCATCGCGTTTGCACACGCTCCACAGAGATGCTCCAACGGGCTAACTGGAATTTAATATTGCAATGTTGCCACATTTTATCGGATTATTACCACATCTTATGTTTGTAAAGTATACCCTATTGGTGTTGTTATTCTAGTTTTTTTATTTGAAATAATTACATTAATATTATCGTAGTATGATCCGTGTGCACGAGGTATCATGGAGAAATGACACCGGTAGAGGGACATACGTCTCTGTGATGACGTGGAATCAAAGCCTGTAAATGCTGTTGTTATACTCGGGAAGCTGACAAATGCCTAAACGTCTGGGTATTATAAAGTCTCATCCAAGCGGTTAAGTTAAAAACTTCTCACACAGTAAACTCTCCTCAACTAAGGTGACTTGCACAGACATCTTTAAAAAGGTAAACCACCTAGTCCTAGACTACTTCGATTTGCCCACCGTGGGGGAATGTAGGATAAAGCACACGTTTAACGTGAATCTGACGTGGTCGCCAAGACTTGACAAATATACCGTGTCTGCACCTTCCAGTTGTGTTAGCCAACTAAAGACGCAGTGTAGCGATTTGCCACGTTACACTCGTGTAGAAATGAGAGTTAACGCGTTTTCCCACAATCAGAAAAAAACATGCTTGAAAACCCCTCCCACTGAATGCAATAACAGCGAGGTATCTTACCTGACGCGTCCCGTCTCTTGTTTTCTAAGTTTTTCATCGCGTTGTAAAACCTGCCGAATCGCACCTTCCTCGTGTGCGGACAGGAAGCTCAGATCCAAATCACTCGGAACCTCTCCGTTGGATTTCATTTCTGACCAGATGCAAAAACAAATCAATCACCTGGTTACACCTTAAACCCGCGTGTTCACTTCACTAAATTCACTGCCTGCAAATTAATCCCTCAAATCAAATCGGCTGGTCTTTTCATATTTTTTTACCATTGAGAACTGACTCACCGGGAAATGGACGAAAACAACGTACTCGTTCAGCTTTTGAGGAAAGAGGTCTTCGATTAAAAAAACAACAACAAAAAGGTTAAAACTGGTTAACCCCCTTCAGTGCATAATGAAAGAAACGCCTTAGGTTGACAAATGACACCACTCCTCCCAGGATCTAAAATATGTGCATATTCACTTTGCAAAAGTTCATAATCGTACAATCATGTGCAACTTTCAGAAAAAATTCCGAGTTTGTTTGAGCCCAACCCTGCATCCACCGCCCTTTGGGTGACGTCACACGTCACCTGGCCGCTGTGATCTTTATGTATTTTGGCTTGAAGCGGTGGTTAATCATTGATGTAATTACTGTCGTCATGAGAAACAAATGGACAGCACTGGTGTGGACTGAAAGAAAAATCAAAGCACGAGCGTTGCATGAGTTTTTCAACTGCACGGACGAAAAAGTCTGTGTCGTTTGCATAGTCTTTTGTGTCGTACTTTGCATAGTCATTTATTTGTACATTGAATTTATATCAACAGTTCAAATGGATTTGCTTTTGTCTGACAGATCTAGGCATGTTTTTTTCCCCGCCATAAAGACGAATTTAAACTAACAGGCGCGTGCATATATGTGAGCCATTTTTGAGTGTTTAATGTAACTTCTTGTCTGCCACAGAGTGTCACCTGCTCGTGTTAATATTTTACATTCAAGCAACTTATTTGGTTTATCAAATGCTGCTAAGAACAACCATGCCTGCCAGGTACCTTGTTGGTTCTAAAAGAAAATGTCGACTGGGGCATTTTTACCTTTCGAAGGACGGATACGCTTTTTCAGGTGTATTGTGGCCGGCTCACCTGCAGCATAGATCTCCCGTGAATTATTATTGTTCTCATCACTGACCGAGGAGGAGTCTGAACTAGAAAGCTCAGCAAAGCGATGATAATCACATCTGAAGCCACAGCAGCCCGTGGGCACGTGGAAGCAGATATTCTGTTAACAATGCGCAGGTCTGCAGGTGTTCCATTTCTCTGCGGACAATGGGAGACATTTCTGAGGTTACGCTCAGTGATGCTTTAAACTTGTTTAAATTTTAAAACAAATAAATAGCTTTTTGGTTGGGGCGCAGGTGTCTCGATTGTTTAGAATGAATGAATCAATGACTTTATTGCCTTTCTCTGGAATTTGACTCCGATTTGTCTCAGAACAGTAGCTGTACTGCAGAGACGCTGAAACGTCCGTCATCTGTATAATTCAAATGACACCTGCCAGTTGGTGTCTCCACATTAAACTGAAAAATGCAAAACTACATTCAAATACGGAAGCCGCGAAACATGAGATTCGGGGGTAGTCAATTAAAAAAAGGCCACTGTAATAATGATCCATATTTCCCTTCAAACCTGCTCCAGTGTTTGTGTGTGTGTGTGCGCGGGGGTGCAAGTGTGTGTAAATGTGAGTTGTATGTGAATGTGAATCCACATGAGTGTGTGTACACATCTGCATGTTCATATAATATGTATATGTTTGTTTTAAGAGAGAGGAATCCTCGGATTGTTTTAGTGAGTTCATGCAATGCAGTCAGAGCATTTCATCAGCAATGTCATAACATAAAGGAGTTAGAAGAAATTGCATGTTCAGTGTTTAACAGAGTATTAAATGTAGGATTTTTTAAAGTTATGGTTTCTCGCTTATTTTTCTTACAACAAAAATGGGAAAAAAGCTCAGTACAAGCCTTGATGTAATTATTTGAAATGACAGTGGTACCATCTGAGTCCTGGAACTGCACTCAGAACAACACTTAGAACATTCAGCTTCCAGCAGGATTTGAAGTAAATTTGCAAGTACTGACAGATATGGAGAATGGATTGTATGCAGAATATTTCTGCATCTGGTTTTATCTTTCAGTGAAAACATTTCATTTTCTGTGCCTTTTCCTAGATTCGTAATTTCTTCACTTCTACCCAGAAAATAGAACCCTTATGTCAGCCCAGCAATTCAATCAGGGAATGGCAAATATTTTCTTGAATTTATGTGATACGTTGACTTTGTCTGCCTAGAGGTTTGGGCAAGCCGTTGTTAACTTCCGTAATTTGCATCACTATTCACCCAAGATATAGAACATAATTAACATATACATTACTGTAAAAGTGTGCAGGAGTGTGTCTGGGAGTGTTTTTGGAATTGGTTACTGTATGATAAAATAGCAGAAGCAAGAACATTGCTCCCTAGAGGAAAATTGAAGGGGGAGAGGGGGACAGAGGGTGGACCAGTGCATTATGGGTCATGATTGTCATAACCTCTGGAGCAGAAGCTAATTAAATGCATTTTTTTCACTCTCTCCCACCACCTCTGACTCAGGTGGAGGTCAGTGTGAAACACAGGTTAGGTAAGTTTGATTTAAATAAGAAAAGCTGAGAGGAAGGGTAGTGTCAAGGCTCTGAAATCAGCCATTAATGTTTTATGGGGCTCCCCAAAGGGGTTTCAACAACAACAAAAAAATGACACATACAGCACATGGTGAATTACCAGGGATCAACAGATCATCTACACCAGGAGAATAAGTAACTTCCAGGTGCTGTAATTAGGTCCCAAAGCAAATGCAAC
Source organism: Megalops cyprinoides (assembly GCF_013368585.1). Classification (NCBI taxonomy): domain Eukaryota; kingdom Metazoa; phylum Chordata; class Actinopteri; order Elopiformes; family Megalopidae; genus Megalops; species Megalops cyprinoides. The sequence goes on along the minus strand of NC_050594.1, from coordinate 3,071,156 downwards.
TACCTGTACATGACACAAGAGGCATATGCTGAGAGCGGATGTTTAATTTATGTTCTGTTACTTTCGTGTGAAAGATACAGGGCCAGGTGTTTAAACAGGTGGTGTGAAAAGTAAAGCTCAGCTCTTCATCTGTGTGTAATAGGGTTGGATATACAATATGAATAGCGATGTATATGAGGAATAACTGTATGGAAGTCTCTGAAAGTTTTGGGTCAGCAAAGTGAAGGGTTCAGAGCAGGAGGCTTATCTGACTGGTACCTTTGTCTTTTCTGACCTTTTGAAGGCTGTCATGTTTTTCTTCCTGTGTTGATGCTCCAGTCAGTGTGTAATAGTAACACCCCTAAATTACTTTACAAAAAGACAAGGCTTTAAGTGCTCAGGTGTGTGTTACGCAGTGGTGGTGACAGAGGTGAGTACACCCTCTTGCACACAGTACTGTCCTCTGAACTCTATTAGACTGTGTGGCCATTACTGCTGACTGCGGTGAGAGTGTGGTCATGATGGTGAAACATTACTGAATGCTAAACAAGGATAAACCAGAATTTTTTTTTTGTTTGTTTCACATTTGCATGGCTGAGTTTTGGACTGATCCCATAACCATCTGCTGCCAGAGAGGAAACTTCTGGCAGCAGATTTCTGAAGCACTTTTACATCACATAATAACCCCATAGAAGAGGTTAAGCTCAGCAAATATTCTTCTGTAGAGAAAACAGGTGTGTGTGGTTGGACATATTGCGCATTTATAAATGTGCCTGCGTGGTCCCACTGAAAGCTTTCCTCGGGTCTCGTGATTTTGTATTCATGACATAATTTCCAGGGAACTTTAAAAATATCTTCAAGAAACCACTGATATGGATGTAAATTAAAAATAGTAGGGTGAAGGAGCAATCTTTTCCACAGAAAAGAAATATCCCAGGTGATCTTTGCCATTGTGACAGATCCTCGCGGAGATCAAAAGGACCTGATTGTGACAAAAACCCAACTCTGGCTATAATTAGACAACAGAGTATTCCACAGCCATCTCCACTGCTATGCTGCCCGTCCACTGCTTCCAGATCAGTGCAATATTCTCACTCAAACTAAACTGCCGGATAAGACCTGGAACCTGTCAGCCACAGTTCATTGACTCAGTTTTATTATTATTGTTATTATTGGCAATGGTAAACATTATCATCATCATTATCATCATCAGCATCATTATGATCATCAAAATAATAACCATAATAATAATAACCATAATAATAATAATAATAATGTGTTTTTCATTATTATTGGCATTATTAATTTGCATCCTGTCTTGCTTATTTATCATTGTTAACTTGTTTGTTTGGCAGCAGCTCTTTCCCAGGCTGTTTTAGTCACACAGTATTAATGTGCTGAATCACTGGGGCTGGACTGCAGACATGGTGGATTACAGCAGCGGTGTCTCTGCGTGGGCGGGGGGGGGCTTTCAACAGCAGCTCATGGAGAGGCAGTGAGGAGCAGTGATGCACACGCAGAGGGCTGCCAGTTCAATTCCCGCATGGGGACTCTGCTGTTGCATCCCTGGACTGCTTCAATGAAAATCCAAGTGTAGTAAAATAAAATGGAAGCTAATGGAGTCTGCTGACGATGTGTGTTATATGAAGGAGTGCACGGCAATGGAATTCATTTTGCAATATCTTGTAGACGGGATGGGTGAACGAATAGCTTCCGGGTATGATTCAGCACTCGTTACATATCCCAAAGCAGATCCCCCAAGTATTTCTGTCATGTGAAGCAGTGACATGTTTGAGCTTGTTTTATGTTCATGTGTTTTTTCTGCTCAATGAATAGCATATTACTGAATTTTGAAACAACATTTCTCTAAAATAGCATCCATAGCCCAGTAGTCCGAGGCCCTGATTGAAGTGAAAGCATGCTCTCTAAATTTATATTATTTATTATGTAAATCATGCACTGAGAGAGGCTGGTGTCCTGTGAAGCACCTGAATATTATGGTCTGTTTTTTTTAGCTTCATTTGCAGTACATCTAAGCATTCTATTTGCAATGAGTCAGAGGGGAAAACAGAAATATTTCTGTTTGCTTACCTTGATTAAGTTTCTGTTCTTTCCAGTGGGGGTATTCTCCACAGTGAAGGAAGTGTCCTTTAATTTCACCGTGAATGTGATTAGAAGAAAATCATTCCCCCTCAGGATTTCAGAAAGGATTATAAACCCCTCTCTTCGTTCTCTTCAACAAACGGGGCAAACTCCCTTACAGCTAAAGAAAAGCAGATCTGTTTATCTGCCTTTTTTTTGGGGACCGCTGGATCTCTGCTCTAACATCAAGGAGTCCCAAAACATAGCAAGACACACCCTGCTCCTGTAGAAACATGTTTTATTCTGGAGTACAGGGCTACTGATACAAAGAGATTACATTAAGACTAACACAAACCAAGGAAATCCACACTTCCAGGACCCATGATCAGTCATTGCCTCGAAGGGTTAATCTCATGAACAGTGCCTGTGGCTTTACAGGATTTCAATGCCTTAAGTTTCAACAGCACTTATATTTGCTTAACATGTGTCAAGTCAAAATACAGTGTGCTCTGGCTTTCAAAGGCATGAAGCATGAAGACCGCACTGCATAGGTCTATGGCAAAATAAATCCAAGGGAAAGAGTTAGGTTGGACAAATGAAACCTTGTTAGGGCAATTTGGCTTAGTGTGTGTACTTAGTCCGACCAAGAACTCTCCCTGGGTTACTTGGTATAATACTTCAGGAAAGTTCTAAGGAACCTGGAAATAATTTCAAGAGTTGAGTGTTATGTAAACGCAATATAACAACAGAAGAGTGGACCTGATTTTTATTCAGAGAAATATAGCACCTTACGTGTACTTTAATCCTTTAATATCCCTTTTCATAAACGTATATGCATAATGCATGACCACACTGTAGCCAAGTAACCAGGATGTATTGCTTCAATGGAAATTGAGACTTTTACCATGAATGCACTGTCCCCTGGAGGCCTGCTATTGTCTGCGAGGACTAAAATATCAGATGTGTGAGATAATATGCCATATTGTTTTTGATGAATGGCCAAAGCTTCTCAGCTTCACATGAATGGCAAAAGCTTGGCTTAGAACAGGTCGTTCTCCAGTGAAGACACATCACACCAAACTTTGATGGAAAGCTGCTCTCATTAATATATTTTCCTCATGCTCAGCAACAGCATCACAGTCAGTCCCAGGAGTATATAGTTGCGGGCTTGAATTGCATATGGGACATGCAACTGTACGCTGCCATACACGCTGGTGTACCCTTGAGCACGCTTTGCCAGGAGATAGCTGAATGGGATACTGAATATGCACGATGTAAAATCACAGCCACTAAATTACTTTATGTCCTCATTTGTGGCACTAGAAGGAAGAGGGTTTTTATGCGGTGGCTCCATTTTGAGAGTCTGTCAGGGAAATGCGGGCTGAGCTACATTTGCAAATAAAGTCATGGCTGATGCGCCTGCCGCCGTGTTTCCGCCTGTCGCCGGTGCTGAGTGCGCGTGAGGATCATCGAGAACGTTAATGAGTGCCCTCCTCACGCCGCAAACCGGGAGACATGCTGAATGTCATGTCAGCTAATGAACCCAAGAGCCTTTTAATAGATTTCCAGGCACAAAATGCCATAATGCTCCGTCTCTGAATGATCTGGGTGAGGGCGTTCTCTCTGTCTAATAAAGAGTATTAGAGGATTCAAATGTGCGATAGGCAGGGAAATTGGGGAGAAAAAGACACGGGCCATCAAACAACAGCCAAGCACACCATCCTTTTTTATTAAGGTGAGTCATTACTGCTGAGGCTTATGAACTTCTCAATTAATTAGCAAGACTGTCCCCAGCTGCCTAATTAAACTCTCTCTGGAAGATTTGGCTGTCAATACTAAATTGAGCATAGAGCTAATCCAGGTGGTGTTTGGCTGGGATCCACACAACAATGCTGCATCTGATCAGCTCATTCACAGGCTAAATTAGATTTCTTCAGATGCATTACAGTTTTTTTCGCCCCAAAAACATTATTACTTTTCAGAATGAATGCTCACGGCATGCATCTCAAAGGTGAGAGCCACATACTCCCTCATTAGGAACACTGGACCTTTTAGTGAAATGGTATCAGTCACGCTGCAGGTGATTCACAGCACCCAAATTCTCAAAAATTAGAAGAGCCCATTTTAAGTTATGATCCTGCTCATAGTTATAACAAGGTGAAGTCTTGTTTGCAGAAATACAGGTGTAGCTTTACTACAGGGAGGATAAAACATTTGGTCATTAAACATAAGATCAAGCTTTTGTGTCTCCCATAAAAAGGTACGCATTGTCCACTATGTCATGCATTTGTTACACATTGGTTTTTTGGAATCTGTGTGGTTGTGAGGTGGTGTTCTGTGATGTCACAATGAGTGCTGACACAGTGGGTCAGGCAGGGATGCGCTTGTCTGCCACCTGCTGGAGAGAGTGAGCATTAACCATGAAGACCACACGCAGGAGTAGAGTGTAGATAAGGGCTGCAACAGCTCTGATAACTCGGTACTGCCCCTCTCAGAGTGCAGCTGCTGTGCTGTCAACCACCCTCACCACTGAGCCAAACCCTGTCAGCCCAGTGTGTTGTACGTGAGTTATACCTGGGTGTGAAGGCTGCCTCCACTTGGAGTTCTTATCTCCTGTCCCAAGCAGTTAGTGATGGTAACAAGGCCCGGTGCCAAGGTAATATACAGAGGGATGCAGCTGTAATCTACGGGGTGGGTGCAAAAAGTTATAAATACTACGTAGAAATCGGGATATAAAGAGACAACTGGGGGTGCACTGAGGTCCGTCTGGGGGCGCAACTCACCCCTAAGCACCCCCATAGCGCCAGACCTGAGGGTTACATGCAGGTAAGGGGGTGCTGTGGGGAGAGCACCGAGACCACAACCCTCCCATGCTCCGCATTGCCTCCCTGCCATTACATCACAATTTCACACATGGCAGTCTCCCTTAGGCACAGTGTCTTATAAATCGTTTATATGTATGTGGGTATTTGCTGTAGTGCATCCTATGCCTTGCTTTGCAAAAGGTGGACATAAAGCATTGCCCTGCCCAAGATCTGAACCCGCAACCCCTTATCCTGGTGTAAGTTGGGTCATGTGACCAATGGAAGGTCACCCATTTTAGCTTCTCCCGTTTCCTCGTGTAACATCACACGTGCATGTTACCCCAAAAAACCTGCTTAGCTAATTAATGCATCACTTTAATGAGGAATATATCAGTTCATCAGTCAAACTGACTTCAGATACCAAAACAGCAGTCATTTCCTGCCTGGTTCTCAGGAACGAAGCAGCTCATTCGTTTGCATAAATACAAAAACCCGCCCTGAAGACAAGGCGATAAGAGAGGAAAAAAACATGCTCCCTCTGTAACTGTATTTTAAATGTATTAAAAAGTGCACTTGAGAAGCCTGAAGATGCCTTAGTGCTTTCTGTCTCTGCAATGAAAATTCACACTATTGTGCAATATATTACAGTGGCTTTAACAGAACAGACGGGGATGCGGCAAGGTGGTACAGCGAGCTTTATGATCATGATCTAGCGTGAGAGTGGTCAATAGCGATCCCAGTCATTGTTTAACATATTTCACAATAGCAGCTCCTTTGGCATAATGTGAAAATTATGTTGTAAAAACAAAAATCCAAAGAACCAAATAAAATTCAAATCCAACACCAAATCAAATGATAGCCTGGTAATACATGGACTTTATTACAAGGTACCAGTGGTCACAATAGAGTAATACGTGCTCAGCCATTACACGGCATGTTATATTGTACTGACTACCCAAAATATGTATAATAATCAGCAATAATCCATATCTTTGCTTGGTATATCCAACCATGCACCATGCTTCCGTTTATTATATGCATTCAGAACAGTGCTGTTATACTCACAGCATGCTATGTCTAAGTGTAAGTTTAAAATGGCTTTCTCACTGTGAGCTACAGTATGTTTGAGATTAAAATAGGGCCTCTTTGCCTCTGAAGTGGGAGATTTTCTGCCAGATCAGACTCTGTCGTGTATTTCCTTGTCTGTTTGCTTTTCCTTTGTTGGGTTTACCTCAAAGTAACCTTGCACAGAGACGGAGGCAACAGCTATCCAGCATCCATCTGCTCGTGGCTGGTCTCTCAAAAATGGCAGCCACTCAAATAGCAAACATTAAGGGTTTTCAGTCTTTTGATGTCATCAGCCAGGGCCAGAATGCTGAGAATAAACATGTTTTAATCTCCGCTATGGAGCACAATAAACACCAAAGACAAGTGATTCCATTTAAAGGTTTTTTTTTGTTTTTCCCCTAAGGGATATTCACCAACTTTGGTATGTCCAACAGTTTCCTCCATTTTCTATTTTCACATGGCTACCCTTTAAGTCAATGGCCGCCCAAAAGACATCGGCTTAAAAATGATTATACTGAAAGAAAGGGTCAAACACTCGTGGTCAAAGGTGTCAAGAATGAAGAAGAATGAAGAATGAAGCACACATAAAGATCATACTTGTAAATGAACCACATCCATTGGTGTGATGATTCTATTTTCAGGCTCAACATATCTTTACATAATTTAGTTCATTTTGGAGATGGAGCAAAGTGCCCACCGCTGATGACATCTTAGAGAAAGGCAGAAATGTCTTTCCATTCATTTGAGAGAATAATTTGCATGGCATTTCAATGCATTTAATTATAATGCAAGGTCAAAGGGGTAATCTAGTGAATGGGTAATAAGATGTTTTCCCATCTCATTTGAATGATCATACAAGTATCTGTGACAGAGACTCCACAATCACCTAATGAAATCAGATTTTGCAGGGTGAGGTGCAGATATCAAGAGTGAGCTGTCGATATTTAGAATGGCAGCAGAAAAAGGATCCAGAGCAAGCACATGGGGACCATCAGCTCACTGGACCAGGCCCAGACTGCCGAAAAATGGTTTGAGTGACAGCAGATGAAGAAGACCTGCGATGTTAGCAGCGACATCCTTTGCACTTCTAATCATTCAATCAATCAATCATTGTCAGGTTCTCTGTGCACTTCCATTATGATGTATGCAGATGTGTTGTGTGGACACAGATGATGTATGTTGCTTTTAAGAATAAATGTTCTATATGATGTATGGTATGCTAAAAATGATTACTGTTTATATTGTATGCTAAAATATTTACTATTCTGCCCTTATTGTGTAGCTTGGTTCACATTTACTGTATTACTGGCTGTCAGGCATCTGTGCTCCTGTTCTGGCTGTCCCTCTGGTATGTACTGAATATAGTGTGGCGTATTGGTAAGGAGCAGGGCTCGTAACCTAAAGGTTGCTGGTTCGTTTCCCTGCTGGGGCACTGCCGCTGTAACCTTGGGCAAGGTGCTTAACCCAGAATTGCCTCAGTAAATATCCAGCTGAGTAAATGGGTAACATGTAAAGTTGGAACCTAAGTAAGTCGCTCTGAATAAGAGCGTCTGATAAAGGACACTAATGTCATGTAACGTAATGTATACTGCAGCTGAACGGTAGCCCTGTAGGTCTCAAACGTCCACCGAATAAATTAATGATGACGTGATGATGACGATGATGATGATGATGATGATGGACAATCTGCAAGCAATATTACGATGCTGAAAGAATGCCTGGGGTCCTCCCGGGGACATGGTTCTGCAGCAGCGGCAGTTGACCAAAGTGGCTTAAACACCTCACCACGCCTGGAGGAAAATTTGCGCATCCCCACGGCCACAGATGCAATAGAGGTCCCTGAGATTCAAAGTTAGTACGCTCTGAGGACAGTGAAGTTTCATGGAAAGATGTGTCATATAATAGGATGTTGGATTACTTATATTCAATGAATTTTGAAATACACAACTACTGTGATACTAATACGTTAAATGCAAAACATATCCGTGCATATTATATTGGCTGAACTTGAAACACCCAATCAAACGGTTTGAGGTGGTAAAAGAAATAAACATGCAGAAAAGATATGCAAAAGATTGTAAAATTTTGATTTGTGTATTTTATAGTCCAGGGCGTATTTTGTGGTCATGTGTTTTAATACATATAAAGAATAGGCTTTTATCGTTACTAAGATCAACATTCACTGTTAGGACTGTTACCCCAGCTAAACTGATATTTTAAACCCTTTAGTTTTACCACTACAAAATCAGCGTTTATTTTACGATTTTTCGCTATTGTACGTGACAAACAGACGTTTTGCTCATGACGACCGAAGCGGCAAAGCAAGCGTGGCTGTCAATCACACAGTCCTGCCACACCTTCCGCGCCGGGCCAGCTGTCGGAGCGCTGTCAGCCGCGCTTCCAGCGGGGCACTTTTTACCAGGCGCTTATGGATAGCGTGACAAGTCTATTAAAATGGTGGCTGAGTAGCAGAGGATGCTTCGTAAATGGCCAGTCTACTACATCAACCGAATTCTGAATCTGTCATTTTCTGAATCCGATTCGTTTTGTATTCATGTGTTTTTACGAATAAGGAAAATGCGAGTCGTAACTCTGCTGCCTATGACCGCTATTCCGAGGAAGTCTGCAAGTCCTAACTCCTTTAGACTGACAGAGAAATTTGTTTTACTTCTGGCGTTCAGTGCTTTCATCACCTTGTGCTTCGGGGCAATCTTTTTCTTGCCGGATTCTTCAAAGCTGCTCAGCGGAGTTCTCTCACATTCGTCCTCGGTGGAAACGGACAGTCGAACAGGTACGGATAGCGTTTCCAGCATTAACAGGATGGGTATCGACGAAAGGAAGTTATTCAAGATTAGAGAAGACCATGAAAAAGTACTGAGAGAAGCCATAGACAGGCTCCAGAAACAACCCGATGAAATACGTCGAGACATAACGAGCGAGAAAGAGAAAGTAGCCGGTGCGGGTTTTCGAAAAAGGGGAACAGTTAACAACCTGCCTGTTGTCGAATACCTTCGGCCACCTGGAGCAACCGGACGCGAACCGTCAGACACAGATGCTGCAGAGAAACGAGCGAAAATTAAAGAGGTGAGTGGCATAAGGGATGCTGCACTTTTGTGATGGTTGCAAAGTCCAAACGCACGCTTGATGTCATGCATCAGTTGCATCTCAAACGTAGGAATTGGCTCTTCTCTGCTCTCTGTCCCACTTAACAAAATACATGTTGTGGTATCGCAGTGCAGTTGATTTGCGTGTCCAGGTGTCATGTTCGCAGGCGGTGAGTCGCAGTTACAGCTGGATGCGTTTGTGGAGTCGGTTTCCTGCAACGGCCAGGTATCTCGTTTGAGGCTCAAATGTATACTGAGCAAAGTGTGTGTAGAACCATTGTGTGGACTCCGATGAAACGTACTTTATTTAACACGTTGCAAATTATTGAAACCAAAGACAATGGATACCTAATAGGTACGGTCACGTGTAAGCATGTTTGGCAGTATACAGCAACAATCTCAAGTCAATTAGTAAGAGTCCCGAAGCCTGATTCCCTTATAGTGAAATGATAAAAGGACGATTTTTTTCTGGCACGGACATCATTAATGAGGCGTTCTGGTTTTTCAGCTGCTTGCTACCCAGATGGATGGTTGCAAGTTCGTAGGTGGGGAAGGGAGGTCAGCAAAATCTGAATTACTCTCGTAAATCCCAAACTGTACAAACGGACACCGTGTGACGTATCACTTGTACGCAAATACTTTTCATGATGATGTTGTGATTACGCACATGCTCCAAGGTTTATGGCCGTTCTCATTCTCTGAGCAGATTCTGCAATATTTGTGAAAGAGGACAGTTAAACTAGTATAAGAAAGTATACTTTACCCTGACTGAGCATCTGTATCCAGCAAGCAGCCCCTTTTACGTGCCGTCACACGTCTGTAGCAGGTTAGACCAGAAAGACGACAATACCAAGGCCCAGAATCACTATAGCAGCGATAAAACGTGTTCTTAAATTTGAGCAACGATTTTAAACAAATGTTTCATTTTTTTTTATTCTTTCTTAACAGCGTGCTTTTTTGTATTAATGAGAAATGCAGTGTGAAAATCTTGTATTCTCATTAAGAAATCCATGGAGATAGTGGTTCTTTTCCATGCTCTACTTTAGAAAGGATCTGCAGCACAAAGTGGACATTTTGCTGATTTTCATGTCTCATACTCATGAAATTTCAAGTGCCTTGTGATGTAGAAATCAAGCATTCAGGAGAAGACCATTGGTGTACTTTAACATAAGCATGCCCAAGGGGTTGCTTTGGAGAAGAAGATTATTAGTAAATGATCTTGCACATTTCTTTAAGCAGATCCAGATGTCTTTGCAGGTTGTGAATTATTACTTAAGTCTTTTTTTTTCTTCCTTTTTTTTTTTGTATGCCGCACATGTGCAATCTTTCAGATATACGCACTGGGGAATATGTATTGTCTGAAGTTAGGTCAGGCACAGCACTTTGCCAGTCAGCAAAGCCAAGCATGATGGGGAGCCTTGTCAGGACACTGATTTAACCTTGCTGTGGAGCATTTATCTGAACACCCTGTATTTTTCAGGTTTCTGCAAGCTTACCCCAACTCAAAAAAACAAGCCACCAGAAAAGGTTTTGAATTTAATTGATAACATTATGACCTATAGCTCCCTGTTCATGATCAAATGAGCGGGGTACATGTGAGCTATAGTTCTACATTCAAAAGAAGAGGCTGAATCACAGCTCCAGGCTCTGATGGTTTTTCCAAAGAAGATCCTTCCATGCTGTCCTGGGTTGTTAATTTCTGAAAGTGTGATTCAGAGAAGCTGTTAGCAGACGGGATGGGGGCCCTGGTCTGACAACATCATGACTCTGCGCTCTCCCTCAGGAGTGCTGGTTCCATACTCACTTACTTTCAGCATTACACAGTTAACTGGGCTTCTGTTGTGGATGCAGACTACAGCTGACCAGGGTGAGCTCTCTGCATCCTCACACATCGTGTTTTCTGCCGGTGTTTTGCAGCGTGTTGTGTAAAGATCATAATATTTTCAGACCTGTTCCCATGTCCTAGCTTTTGTGCATGCTTATAAAATTGGTATTCAAATCAGGCTTTGATGGGGCAGTGGTCCAGCATAAATGCAGGTAAAGATGTTTGTTTGCTAAGTACATATAGCCATTGATGGGGCGGGGGGGGGGGGGGGGGGGGGTCTTAGTAATAAACTGTCTCTGATCAAATGGCCTTAAAGAGATTTTTAAAGCAGATCATTCTAGAATATGGAAGGGCCATTTTTTTTGCATATGTCATGGACTGCACTGCAATCCTTCTAGGAAAGATTAAATAAATTTATAAATATCTGAACTGCAGAGCCTTCACATGGAGTCAGGATCTCTGAGTCTGGCAAATGGCTGGTGACGAAATTATCTGCAGCGTGGTAGGATGCTAATTGCTATCTTACCACCACTGGCTTTGTGTCAGATGACTTTTTTTGCAAATCACCAAACACATCAAAGTAAAAGCTGTTTTGGTTTGGTAGTTCTTACCAGTGAACGTGTAAATGAGCCAGCTTGGAATACGATTATAATTAAATGAACTCTCTGGTGGTATGGCAAAGCAGTTTTACTTTGCGCCATCAGAAGAAAGTCTTGGAATATGTTTCAAGCAGTTTGGAAGCAAGACCATGGGAGAGCTCTCTGCTAATTACAGCACCGTGACTCATGTCACTTTGGAAACCCCCCAGCTCTTCGTTTGCACATTAAGTGGGAGTTTAAAAATATGTGTTACATTTTCAGTCACTGCACAAACTTCTAATTTGAAGCCACATCAAAAATTGTGGAAAGAAATTATTACATGATTTCGTATTCTAAAGCAGAGTCCTTTCATTGAATTATTTCATTATTTCATGTTTCATATGTAAGCCATATCCCATCATTTTTTTTTGAAAACAATGATTAGTGACAGTTTAGTGAGGAAAGCATGAGTCTGCATGTGACAAATTAAATTTTTCTAACTGCACTCCAATCTAGAATATTCATCTCTGTCTCTCTTTAATATCATTTTCCTTTGACCCTCAGGAAAACCAAAACCGTTTCTTTGAATAAAGTTATGAATGCATACATTACCCATCTTTAATTATTGGTGATAAAAGGTTCTGGTGCATTCATCTCTAATGAAAAGGAGTTTTAAGACTGTAAAATGAAAGTACATGAAAAGGTTTTGTCCAGAATTAAAAGGCTTAGGTGATACTGAAAATCGTGGCACTGTGATTTAAATTAGCTCAAATCGTCAAATCTGTGAACATCTTACTTAGTTGTCCATTGAAGGCCCCTGCTTGGTAACCCACTGCAGGTTATAAGAGACTGACCAGTACTTCAGTGCTTTTTAAACTGCAAGAGGTGCAGAGAGACAGTGGATCTATAGAGAAGTTTCTCAGGTTTAATGAGCAGCTCTAATGCTCACGAAGCTGCTCAAGTGAAGGCCTCCTAATTGAAGATTTTCTCAGCCTCACGTGCAGGCCCGAGGACATCATAACCAAATTAGGCCCTGCCAGTTGGATTAATTAATTTTGCCGATCCCCGTCATTTGTTTTCCCCTTCCACGTTACCAGCAGAGCGCAGTTGATGTGAGTGTCATTCAGAATAAGGGAGCAGCTGTTCAGTTTGTCTGCGGAGCAAGCTGATGATAATGCATAAAGGTCGTTTCAGAAAGGCTTTCCCACGGATACCTGCTCCCCTCATTAGCTGGAGCCGCGGTGTATGCGTTCGGATGGCTGCTAATACGGGCCCAGGAGGCTCTGCTTGTCAGTATTGCAATGGCTTTCAGCACAAGGCTCAATTAACCAATGTGCCAATGGCTCTTCTCATCGGCATCATTATATTTCTTTACTGTCATTTAGCACAGGCTCTTATCCAGAGCGACTTACATTGGGTACAGTTTTTTACATGTTATCTATTTATGCAGCTGGGTATGTACCGAGGCAGTTGTGGGTTAAGTACCTAGCCCAAGGGTACAACGGCAGTACCCTGCGGGGAATTGAACCAGTAACCTTTCATTTATCAGCCTTGCTCCTTACCACTATGCTACACTGTTACAGTGGCAGAGGTTCCCATCCTTCTCCCTGATACCTGTGAAGGATAGTTAATGGCATGTTAAATACTATCTAGTTAATATGACAAATACCAGAACACAGCTGCTGTGTGTCAGAGTGAATGAGATTCCAAACATAAGAGCATAGTGATCCTTAATTAAAACACTCTCACTCACAATAAATCACAGAAACCCAGAGGAGTGAAGCCTAGCCTTTCTACACAAATTTACTTTCCTCTTCAGTTGTAAAAATTCAAAGCCTCACAGATTCTCTGTGTCGGCAGCTTTCGATTTCCCACGTATTTCATGCGCAGATTGATTGCTTTGCCCCTGTGAGAATATTATTATTACTGCGTATCGGTCATATTAACATAAACTTAAAAGAGTGTGTCCATGTCCCTTTCCAATTGGGAGCACAGGAAATAGCTGCTGCAAGACAAACTGTATCTTGGAAAGTTATGAATATTTTGACCTTTTCTTTTCTCACATCCTTTTTTGTTGTTGTTTTTTTGAAATCGTTTTTTTTTTTTTTATGACCAGAAGAAAGATCCTGTACTGTTATGTTCTCCTCTCATTTGTTTTTTAAAAAAAAAAAAATTCTCTTGCTTTTGGATTCATCTCCAATTCTGACTGAGGTATTTAGAGAGAGGAATTGACATGCTCAACTCTATGACCTTGGTGTGTAACAAAAGCATTGTCTAAATAACTAAACAGTATAGTAACGTGTTAAATGTGTAAAGGCAAATGTGTAGGAACAACTGAATCATGCTTTCACGCCTAACACATTATTTGATTTCCAAACTGACTTTGGATTTCAAGCTCTTAGAGTGGAGGGACTGGATACACGCTAGTGTAGTTATCGACCCGTACAAGAAAAAGTGCCTTGTTTCAGACAAGCGAATGTGAAAATCGTGGAAACCCTGTAGCGGAACAGCGTTTGATTCAATTCTGCTGCTCTGCAGCTCACCTAAAACACGGGCTCCCCGTCCTCTAGGCAGGGAAGGGAGGCGTGCTGCAGAGCATTGTTAGTTTGACTGCGGCGCTTTGCCTCTGTGGATTAATTGCATGTGCTCTCACCCGCGTTTGGGGTGGCAGTGCAGAGCACATTGTGACATCACAGTACTGTCCAGCATGTCCGCGTTCTCAGACCGGATGAGTGAGCACGTTCCGCAGGGCTAAAGAAGGGATGTGAATTTTTTCTCTCAATCCGTGTATTCTACAAGGACGTCATTATTTTCTCTCTGTCCTTCCTGCAAACTGAGGTTTATCTTTAGCAGTTCGTTAGTGTTGATCTGAGGGGGGAGAAGGTTATCCAAGTAGCAAAGAAAAACATAGACATATTGATTGAGGCAATGCTTCATATTTCCAATCATTTTTTATGTTTGTTGTTTATATTTCCAGTCATTTTTATGTTCATATTAACACATTTTTTTGTATGTACACAGTGTGTACACAGTGCAACAGCAGGATGTCCGGTTTTCACTGTCAGTGCAATCCCACAAAGTCATTCACTGAAGTCATTCACTTGTCTGTCAAGTCAGTTCTTAGGCTGTGTATGTAATATATCTGTCTGCATGTGAGTGTGTGTGTGTGTGTGTGTCTGTGTCTCTGTGCATGTATATGAGTGTGTCTATGTTTGTGTGTGTTTGTGTGTCAGTGTTTGTGCATGTGAGATTTGTCAATGGAGAGCATTAGTATCTGAAAAATGAGCGTCTCACGCCAAGTAGCAAAGAGATTGTGTGCATTGTGCTGATTAAGTGGTTGTAGATGCTGGAGATGCTCCCTGCTGGAGACAGTGTTAGAATGTGCAGCTACAATGCCTGTTAGATACTGAGGATCCAGTGCTTTTCCTCACTCCCTGATGTTACACATTAGCATGCTTTTCTACCCTTTACCACATATATTAATGCATAAGAGGTGTTGTTCAGCATATCTTTGGTGTCTGATTGTCTGGGTTATTGCTTGGAAAAAATTGATTGCTTGTTATACTTCTGTTATTGTGCAGGTCTTATGAGTGTGGGTATGAAACGGCCCCACAGTGACTAGCTGAATAAGTGGTGTGAACAGAACATTAGTGCAAAGAGGATAATCCTGTCACTTACTGTAGCCCATGCAAGTCAAGCAATCCTGCCTGTTAGTGTTGGGTTAACTTGCATGCAGCTGGACCTGTGAGTGACTCGGCTAAGTATTTGGTCAGATGAACAGAGTGCAGATAAATCAGTATTGTAAGTAACAGTTTTCTGTTCTTCATCATTTTAATAAAAATGAATTAAAACATAAAAGAAAGGTCAAGTTGGCCTGAAAATTTAAACAATCATGAAATATCAGACAGATCATTTTTTAAGTCATCAAGTCTTAGATATTCCTTATGTGAACAAACAGGAAAGCAATTTTCATAGCGCAAAACTCAATTTGTACATTTTCTGTAGATGCCAGACAACAGAGAACACGGTTCTCTACCGATTATACGTAGCCAGTGTAGTCATGTTTTATCCTGTGCTGTACTGATAGGGAACAGCAGGCTGCAACAGTACTTATTAAACTATGATTTCAGCTCTGTGTTGCTGTCATGTCAGGATCTGAACACTGCTGTCTGTGTTTTTCTTGAGATAAAATTGCCTTGCTGTCTAAAGTGTCAATTCAATGGAAACAGTTGTTTTTCTGCGCTGATTTCAGGCCTGTGGAAATCCTGTTGGCGCAGAATATGTGGAGGCATAATTGGTTCAAAGCGGTGATTTGCGCTCGTTAACTCTCCACGTGTGCGCACGCCGTCATGGTTAACCGTCTGAGAAATGCATGATAACTCCGCCATTGTGTAACGGAACAGAATGATAAATGGATTGTTTAACGAGTGTTGAATCTGGCTTTTCCTCCTTTTCCCCCCCTCACTACATCTTCTTGTCATGTAATATCCCTTCTAATTAGGAAAAAATGTGTTGTAATTAGAAAAAAATAATTACGCTCTTGGCAGAGTGTGCTGCGCTGTGCCTGGCGGTGGCTGTCTGTAATGGCCGCACCGGGAGTTTTCACACCTTGCATTAGAATAGAGTGGCGATTGCTCTTCCTTCCTTTGAATCCTTTGGCCTACATGTATGGGAACATCAAACCACTTTTTGGTACGGATGAAATGACGGAAGGCAACTTTGATTCAAAATGAGGCGATCCATTCAGATACTGAGCTCAAGGTGCTTGCAGGAAGTTGTCCTCCGCAAATGCATGTGTGAAATTAATCATAGTTTTCATGTTATATTTAACAGTAATTAGACTCCTGGAGCCTGAGGAGCCGTACTTGTTCACAGACCTCGCACGGATTTGTTCTGAGCTCATGAAGGGTATGAAGTGAGATTTCACACCTCGGTATTAATTTCAGAATCCAAAGATGAACGTGGATTTGCATTTGTGAACAAGGCCACAGCGTTGAAGTCCTCCTGGGAGGGGGGACCTGTGGGAGTTGAAGATCACGCTAATTCCACTGCCATAGCGCCCCCATCTGTTCAGCTCACTGTGTTCGAGCATGCAAGAAACCTCACAGCCAACATGGCTTGGTAGGTGTGTCATACCTATGGCGAGGTACAGAAGCATTGTGATAACATTACTACAGTGTTACGTGAGCGTTGTGAGAATTTTACGTGCTTGCTGGGTTTCCCCACTGCTGAATGATCACCGTTGTGTTTGTCAGTAGGACAGACTGAATATTGAAGTGGGCCTCATTGGAGCTCTCAGGACCTCATACCCGTACCAACAGCCTGCGTCCCCCAGCAGAAATCTGTCTGCTGCTCCCTCTGAAACACTCATTTTCACCTCACAGTCAGAGGTACAGAGCCCTTGCAAAGGCGCATGTGCAACCTGCTCTAAAAACAGCGTAACGTCTCGGGCCTCGTGCGTGACCCCAGCTGCGGTGGGGTCGGCCGTTACTCACGGCGTTTATGCTCCAGTGTCCGCACACAGTGTGTCCCTGGAGCTGTCATTTTGTCATGGTTTGCGCCGCGTCGAGTTTCTGGCCGCAGGCCCCAGGACCCGTTTTCCCATTTACCTGTGTGCCTTTGCAGATGATGCAGTTCGCGTGGGAGAATTACAAGCGCTACGCCTGGGGGTGCAACGAGCTCCGGCCCGTCTCCAAGCAAGGCCACTCCAGCAACCTGTTCGGTGAGCATCTGCGTCATCTGCACCGCTTCCACTGCTGGGCAAAGTTAAGCTTAGGATTTACTTTGATTTAAGCATTGCTTTGCAAAGTAGCGCTTTGCAAATTGACACCTGGTGAATGAGAACGACAGACCTCAATCGTATGCCGTTGGTTGCACTGCAAAAAGTGCAATCGCTGTCCCTGGTTGTGTTGCCACGAGGGAGGGCTTTGCAGTCCTAATGGTGCGTCGAGTGGGTTCATTTTGTTGAGTGCACGACGTTCACTGTGTGTCGGGTTACTGGATGATGATTTCAAAAGTGTTCCAGTTTGAAGGATTCAGTAAAAATGTCATTTGTATTTTTATTCCTGAAATTGTAAAATTGGCCATCAGCTCCTCATGCATTAATGAAGGGTTGAAAACAACCAGAAATGAAAGGCTTTGTGATAACCTGTTTGAACACCAAAATGTATGACAGTGTGCAACTTGGAAGGTAGGAGTGCTATTAGTGAGCACTCCCACCAGTGTGCCATGCACAGGACAGACTCATTGTTGAAAAAATTCAGTGATTCAGCAATCTTTTTGTGTGATTATGTGTGTCCTTCATTTGATAGCTTTAAAAAGTAAAGTAAAGTAAATTTATGAAATTACTCCTGTACTTATATAGCTAATATAGCAGTTATTTAGATGGCATAACTTTTTTTGACAAGTTAAGAATCCGGTGTGCATACTTAAACTATTCAGGAAAGCCAGAGCCTGTGTGTGCTGGGAAGTTTTAATTCCCCGTGGGTGAGAAAAGCTCAGCAAGTAAATAATGTAATAAGAGTCATGAAATATGCTGTGCTTAACAGGTGCACGATGAGTAATCTGCATATCCCAAACTAACTCAGCCAGTAGCCCTTAATTAGAAAATAGGGGTTGTCATATTTTACTAATTAGTTGGAGGGGTTGGCTAATGGGAGTCGAAAATATGCATAAATTATGCCGCAACATCTGCTCGTTGACTTTGTTTATTCGTAAAGATGTAGCAGTCATTGATGACGGTGTCATTTTTGGCTTGTTTTTTTTTCTGCAAGTTGAGTCAGGCTAATTTATATGTACACAGACTCCAGGCAAACCCCAGGCTGTGAGCGTGTGCAACTCTCCCTCAGAGAGCCCATAGTTGCCACTTTGGCATTGAAAATATACTTTGGCCTTTTCCATCTCCATTGGTCTACTTAAGGCCACTAGAGGGTTCATGCCCTGAGCAAAATCAGGAAGGTAGTGACTGAAATAGAAACAAAATGTAATATAAGTTTGAATAAGGCAAAATGTGTAAGTCATTTGAATGTGTGACTGATATTTTTGTAGGATATTGGATGGAATTCAGTCCAGCAGCATTGCAGATTGTCTCTAATGTTGAATAAGGGATTTTAAAACATCTTGCTCTTCCCGTCACTTGCACTTAATGATGACTTCAGAGATTTGCTGAACTTAGCCAGTCACTCATGTGTTAATGTTTCAGCCTCACTTCAAGGACTGTCACTACAGCATTCATTAATTACATCTCAATCCTCTGGAGAAAGCATAGCTGTTCTCATGAAAATGTAACAAGTCATCACACTATTGAACAAATTATAGCTATTTCACCATGATATGGACTTACTTAGATGCTTAAGCTTAACTTTTAATTGCCAAAAAGATTTACTACTACTAAAACATAGATAAGGCATTATAAAACACCTAAATACCACTTCTGTCACTACCACATCATGGACAATTGAAGTATATGTTTGATTTTGCAGGCATAATTACCATTTATTTTAATGAAATACCGTTGGTTATTGCTTTTTGATACTGAGATATTATGACTCTATTAATGAACATCTTGTTGTCAGCCCTGTAATACTGTAACGGTTTCCTTCCTGCAGGAAGTCTTCAGGGAGCGACTATCGTTGACTCTCTGGACACTTTGTACATCATGGAGATGTATGAGGAGTTTGAGGCCGCTGCAGAGTGGGTCCAGACTCATCTAGACTTCAACGTGGTAAGAGCTCCTGGTTTTCTCCATCGTTCCCTCCAGAGCGGAACAAGAGGAGGCATGCAAGTGTTCTGGAAGTTTAGACATTCTGATCAGTAAATGCACAACAGCTGCCTTCAGGAGTTTCACATTTCAGGGGGAGGGATAACCGAACTTTTCCAAAGCCATTTCCTGAGATGCTGTGTGCTGGAGGGTATTTGTTGACATTGAGGGTGTGTTCCCTCATGTGCCTGTGGCTGGAACGGGATTCTGACTGCTCTCCTAGTCTCCCTGTTTATTCCCAGGCATCAGATCACAGGGGGAACTGTGTTGATTCTTGTGTCTTTGTACAGGTGCGTTATTGTAGACATCTGCTTCCATAATCAGGAAAAATAAGCAACAGGCTAATTTCATGATGCAAAACAAAAACCATTTTGTTTATGGAGGTGTTGCTGACCTGCAGGAGCAGGTTACTGAGCTCACCTTCACGCTTTGATGCGAAAGGTGTGTCACTCTGCAGGATGGATACCTGTGGCACAGCGCAGGGCCGTGTGTGCAGTAATCAGGTAACGCCTCTGCCCAGGGGGCTGTTGTTCCTCCGCTGCCCACATTCTCCATGCCAGGCGCTGAGGCGGAAACGAGGTGCAATAATAACATTACAGCAGCAGAGCTGAAGTGAAATAAAAACAAGCAGACACGGCTGGAGGGGGAGTTTCAGATGCTTCAGCCGTGGAGCGGTGTGTACGCCGAGGGCCCGAGAGCTGAGAGCAGAAGCTCCTCTGTCTCTGGAGGTACGGGCAGAAACGCAGGGAGAGAGGGAATATTACGGAGGGAGGAGTCCGCAGACGCCTTCACCCGCGGCCTCTTCTCTCCAGAGCGTGCCTGCACATTCTCCCACAGTTTCTTCTCTCCAGAGCGTGCCTGCATATGCCTCTAACAGGCTGCTGTACCAAATGCCTGCGGCGGGGTTCAGAGGCAACTGGACATGAGACCGAATATTTGGTTATTCAGAAAATTTAACCACTTAGACCTCTGATCAATTACTTGAATCAGGTTTTAAAAGATTTATAATATTCATCAATAATTATGACCCAGAGTGAAAAAAAATTGCACGGAATCATTCATTCATGTTATTAATTTTCCTGCCTGGTAGTGTGATTGAACACAGATCAGCAGCGAGTCTTTATTTACATATAAAAACCTTAACTTAACCACACAGTTGCTCAGAAGTGAAAAAGCAGAGATTGATCATTGAAATTCTCAATCTTTGGAGCAATGGAATATTTCAGTGTCAGATTATTTAACGTGGCCACCGCTAGTGCAGGGTAGGAGCACTGTCCATGGTGCTGAAAGAGGCTGGCTGGTCCATGCTGAATGGTACTGAATTGTACTGAATGGTCAGTATAGGGCTGGTACAGTTTCCACAAGTAGGGCTTTTTATTACATTAGAACTTGTTTCAATTGACATACAGTTATAACAGCTGGTTAGCTATATCATTATGTTACATGCATGTCATATTTTATATTATACATATTGTCGTATGCATTTGCTTGGTAATAAATGCTTCTTAAGTAACTGTTGTCTGTGTGTTAGACAGCCTCAGTTTTATTTTTGGGACACTAACCACTGAAAATCTTGCTTGGTTCCTATTTTCACTTCAAAATCATGAAGCTAGAATCTGTCAGAGAAAATAGAGCCATTTAAGGATTTGCTAATTATATTCTAATGACAAAATGCTACAGAAAATTAATCTCATACATTTTTAATATAATATAGATAATAATGTAAAGACAAATACTGTTTTGCTCATTGTCTGGGAAGATAATGAGCAGAGATCATCAGATATTCTAAACTGAATGTAGCTCAGTTTAAGTGTCATTTTAATTTAAAATGGCTTATGTGTCCCTGAACAAAATTTGGTGATGATGACGGAGGCTTTCTGAGTGCTAAATCTTGCATAATAGTTCAAAGAACACATCTGTGACTTAAAAAATCCAGTTTGAATTTTACAACAGTGTGTAAACCTTTCAAACACAGTAAGGGTTTTCACACCGCAGTTAAAAACTGTATCTTAATCACTTTTCTCCATATACACGTTTTGTTTTCTCAGGTAGGTAATAAAATAAAAATCAATGTTATTGTGTATTTTTTGCTTCTTTATGCAAATCATGCATATTAAAATGAAATTCTGGAGAGCATACAGTCTCTATCAAATCCAGCACATTTGAGTTTGGCTCAAGATGTAGTGACTAAAATTGCAAGGTAAAAAGGGAAGAGATTGACTGTTTTGCAGCTAAGAAACAGTATGACTAATTTGCTCATTTTAAGGTGTTAAAATGATGCAGAAAATCTAAGCCATACATGAGTAAAACAATTTTGAATTGAATTAAGAAGCAGTTATCAAAAACTCATTTTTACCAATAGAAGGCAAACTGTATTCGATGTGATGAAGGTCTGCGGTGCGTGATTGCACTTGTTAAAAGCGATAGGATGTCTTAGCTTTGAAGCCCCAGGAGAAGTGCCCGGGGCAGGCGTTCAGGTGTGTGTGATTTTGCAGGTGTGTACGCTGCAGCTGGCCCTGCTCCTGTCTTTGTGCTCTTTGCTTTGAGAGGCATTAAGTGAGGTCTGCCTGTGTGTGTCCTCTTTGATTGAGCTAATCACATGTCCTTCTCTCTCTCTCCTCAGAACGCCGAGGTCTCCGTCTTTGAAGTAAACATCCGCTTCGTGGGTGGACTGCTTTCGGCCTATTATCTCTCTGGCAAAGAGGTGCGTCAAATTCACACGCAATTCCGATGCAGACACGCGATGTTCGGGCAACACTTACCCTTTCTCAGGGAGAAACCATATAAAAAAAAAACACCTGTATGCAGAAATCTGTATTACAATTATTCGTCTGGATTGGCTATGTCTCTCATAAACTTAAAAAAAAAGTTTAAAAAGTAGAAGAGTGATGAGTTATGAGCATGTTGTTTCACTCACCAGACCCCTGAATGTGGACTTTAAGGCTATTATCTAAAACTTAGTCTGCATGGCCAGAAAAAGTCCTTCCATTAGTGATTAATATTGATCAGACAGGACTTGGGCAAAGCTCCTGTAATAATCTTAAAAGGTACAGTGGGGTGACTTTTTTGCTTCATGTACTTTTGGGTCGGATAATAATTTCAAAGATTGGGCTAGAGTTAAAAAAAATCCTTAGGCAACGTTCATCACTAGTGGTAAAAAGTCTTTCTTTTGCTTGCAGCAGGGGTGTAAGGCAGGGGCCAATTGCGCTCCCCGGTTGTGTTCACATAAAGTAAGCCTTTAAACGTTTGGCTGGAGCTATTAGGTGCCCCTATTTCAGGTTTCAGGAAAAGCAGCATTAGATTGCAGTACATGTATTTTTGATGTGCTACCCTTTGTTAGTAATCCAGACACACCTATTGTTGCACAAAGCTTATTCATCATCTGAGTGTATTTTCAGGGTAGAGAGTCTTGCTGAGTGTGAAGCCGTGCCATTACGGGGACTGCAGGGGCCTTCCTCTCCCCTCGGCTCCCCCTGTCTTTAATCGCTGGCCGTTTTCTGGAACACGCTCAGGGTGATTTGGAGTGATAGGCTTCCCTGGCGTTTTTTTCACTCCTGCGCAGGGTCCTTCTCCGTCGAAAATGAATATCTTTCCAGGGCTTGTTTACCCATCCCAAACGATCGCCATTATTCTCTGAAATAATATAATCAAAGACACAAACACCTGCTCTGGCACATTGATTTGGACCAAACAGTAGCCAAGATTGGAAATGGCCTACAATTGCTGACTGACAAAGGGAGATTAGCTGCTGGGAGCACTTTTCTTTATGCTTTGGATGAATGTGGAATGACCTGGGATCAGTCTGGATTGATATGGAGTCATTGTTTATTTATTGTGGACTGTTATATGTCATGCTTGTCAGAGATAGGAGAAAGCCTCCTGAGACTGACGTATTATTAACATAACTAATGGTCAAAATGTGTGGGCTTCAGATTGAGGATTACATACTACATTTTAATAAATTTTACTCTGAGGCAGTGAGCTGTAGCTTTCACTCTGGGAAGAACAGATGCAGGAATTTCAGAGAAATGTTGTAAGGATACCAGGTCTGTTTGGAACAATGTTGCCTCTTGAACATCTATGTTCAAATAATGATGTGTATAAGATTCTTTTGTCCGGTATCTGCAAATATCAATACCATATGTGGTGTGCATAGAGAGAGACAGAGAGAGAGATAGAGAGAGACTAAGAGAGAGAGACAGAGAGAGAGAGAAAGAAAGAGTGAGAGAGAAATTGATTGATTTTTATTTAGGTATCATGCCCATGTACAAGGGCCGGTATAAATAGTCACAGAAGTAAAGTACATATTCAGTGTGTGATCTGAATAACTGACATCCATCTCACCCCTGTTCAGTGGATGAAAATCACTGCAGTCCTGAGCTGGTGATGTTGGCCTTTACTGTTAACCTTACGGGAGTTTACTTACAGGGTGATGATCTACAGAATCACTATTGATGGCTTTTCTATCTTTATTTACATGTATCTTGTACATGTCTTTATTTACATTCATTATTTTGCAGTTATATTTCAGTAGCAGTAGACTCTTCTTTGTTTTAACTGATACATTTTATGTGCATTTATATGCTAAGTCCATTTGATGTTCCCCTGGAACAAAGTAATAGGTATAGAGGGAGAAACCTGTTGAACTGGCATAAAACAGACTTGGCCACTTTAGACACAAGCCCTGGGAACCCCTATGTTTAAAACAGTCATAAAGCATGGTCATAAAGGTGGACTTTTACTGTCTACAGTATCAGGAGTCGTTCAGCTCCATCTCTCGCACATGGTGGGCATCTTTGCAAAGCTTGAGAAGGTGAGAATATGAAAGTGATTTGTGTCAAAGTGTGTGAACTAAATATGAAATATATACAGGCTGTAGACATATCAAGGTTTTTTTTGCTGAAAACAAATGTAGTTAATGAGATCATGTTATAAGTGAAGCATGTGTGGCCCAATCCCCATGACATGATTATATCATGTTTATATTTGTATGCATAAAGAAATATAAACATATACTGTAGGTGTGTAATATAGATTTATATTAGATATACAAACGCAATTGTATGCGACTCTGGATATGTAGATGAAACTGCCATTTTGTGTGTGATTTCTGTCACAGATTTGCAGGCCATGCTTTTCTGTGGATGCTGTTATAGCAGGTGGGAACGGTGCTTGTTTTCAGAGGGAGTGTTTGAATAGGAATCATTACTTTTTCCTCACACCTCCCTCTCCTCTGGGACGGGTAATAAAATAAGGAGTGTCTGAGATGGGCTCACTCGTCAGCGGAGCAGCGGGGGGCCGTTTGTGTGTCTCAGAGATGAGGAGAGAAGATGCTCGTTTGGCAGAAAGCGTGCAAGCATTCAGTCTGTATTCTTGTGTGTTTTTTAATCTGTGTTCTGTGATCCGGCTTCTCCAGCCTTCTCCTGGCCTTCAGCAGTATTTAGTGAGTGAAAGGGAAGGTAGCACTCGTATTTGTGGTGTTCTTGGATAACCTGTGAATGCAGACGGAGTCTGTGTGCCGAAGGCTGCCTCTGTTGTCTTTCATGTGTGTATTGTAATAATCATTGTATTTTTCTACAGTGGCTTTCTGACAATCTACACAGTGCAGTGCAAGTGTTACTTGAAAAGGATTCTTCCAACGCTGTCTTGCAATTTACAAAAGTGACATTTTGCACTAATGACCTTTGTTAAAGTTATTGTGCCGACTAAACCAATATATATATATATATATATATATATATATATATATATATATATATATATATATAAAGTGGAAGTCCTTTTGCACTATATTAATTTTAAAATCTATAAAACAATTTATAAAAGTTAAATAAGAGATTTGATTAAATGGTTAGCACTTAACAACCGATCAACAAGCAGTATATCATCAACTTACTATCAACACATTGTGACACGTACAACTACTATAAATACTATTGTATTTATTTTAATAAATATATCAAAGTCCATAAATGACAATTTAAGGTCCACTCATCTTGGCAGCATTTCCTGTCCTTATATGCATGAAGATTTTGTTTAATTAGTGGACAGAAATTAGCATCCAAGTGACAGATTACAAAATACTGTGATAGCAGCTCTCTACTCCAAAAGGCTGATGAAGTATGTCGAGGTGCCTTTTAATTATTAACGTCTCCTTTTAACTTCTGACTGTATTTGGCATGTTCAGCAGTTGCCGAATTGAACAAAAGCAACATATAAAGTATAAAGTATAAAGTAGTGTATAAAGTAGTGCTTAATCCCTTTTTTCAAAGTTAACCATAAAGTACACTGTATTTTTGTTCAGTGTGGACAATAGCTCCATTTGCTCTCTGAGAATTCCCTGTAGGTGAATCACCACTCATTAGCACTTAGAGGGCGAAAGCTTGTTGCCTCTGTTTACTGATGGTTTTGTCAAATGATTAAAAAAGCCATTTCACTTTTCTACTGCTAGGCAGGGTGGAATTTAATTGTAGCCCAGGGTACAAGTAATTTGCTTCTGTCTATGCATCTTGCCTCCTACTGTAAACATGTTTGTGTTTCACTTCTAATTAAGCTGTGTACTCAGTCAGAGTCTACTATTTTAACACAGACTAAAGCTGAATAATCAATTCAGCATACTTACATTTACATATGCATATATACATGTGCGCACATATGCATACACACATGCACTGACTCATAAAGACACAACACACCCAGAACTCATGATTATTTTAGGATACCTTAGAGTAAAACAGTAAACATAAGTTATTTATCATTTGAAATTTCACAAACGCACACACACAAACACGCATACACATGCACACACACACACACACACACACAAACACGCACACACACACACACACACACACACACACACACACACACACACGAATGCACATGCACACACACACACACACACACACACACACACACACAAACACACGCACGCACACGCACACGATAGAGGTCAGCTCTGTTTTGTTTATCTCCACTGCAGCCTTCTCTTTAAGGGTTCCCCGCATTGTTGTGGACTTTTGAGTAAAATCCAACCCCTCTTTTCGCTCTCCAAATCTGAGCACATATCAGAGGAAGGCCGTTTCAGGTTGCTCACGCCGGCTGTGTGATTGACCATGATTCCCAACACACGCATGCTGTGAGCACAGCTTCCTCGACTTGTCGTTCCAAGAGTAATCATTTCATTCTCCCTGATCCATCTGTGTGGGAGCAGGCCTGGGAGGTAATTAGGGTACACACATGACTACAGTGTAAGCCCCAAATCCCTTTCCTGCTGGTGTTCCTGTTCCCTGATTCTCTGCCTTGGCAGCTACACAATGCCATGCTGACACAATAGGGGCACAATGCAGCGTGGCGCTTCCAGGTGGGGCTCCGCAGTTTCTTTTCATGTGCTGATGAGGCGGAGAACAGGAGGAATTATTGAGGTGCGATTTTTTTTTTTTTCTTTCCAGATCGGCCAAGAGTGGAGATTAAAAGAACAGGTATCCTATGGGACCAGTTCAGCCCTGCCCAACGCTCAAAACGTGCACTAGATTAACTCTGCTGTTTTGGCAACATGGTAATAATCTCACAGAATGCTGCGCTAGTCCACCTGTGTCTGCATGTCAGGTTCACTTGCTCTTGTTGTAGAGACCTTGTGCTGGTGTTACAATCAGCCCCATTCAGCTGAGGGCTCTGTCCTCTGTCAGTATTGCATTGCATGTGTATCCAATTTTCAATCAAGCAGATCTTCATCTATAAGCTGGAGGGTTTCACTGGGGGGGTTCAGATCACATACCCTTCTTCAAAGCTGCCCTGTTTGGGAATTGATACTGCAACCATCTGTGATAAACAGCTATTTACAGCAAGCTTTTAGGACCGTAGCATTATTTGGCACCATGTGCCTGCCTGTGATGTGAACCCTGGATTCGCTGAGCGGTATGGGGGCAGGAAGGAACACTGTCAAACCCCAGCTCACTTCAAAGCATTCCGCTTAATTTGCATTTCTTATTTTTAGCATGTGGACCGTGATGAATGGCATCTTCATTTTTAAAAGAGGCACGCTGCCATAGAGGTGTGTATGATGTGATTGCTTTTCTAAGTAATGGTATTTTTTTTATTCATGGCAAAAGATGAGACAAAAGACAAATATTTCTCAGCTATATGGACTTTTTGAGGGTGTTGCCAGATTTCCATCCGCTGTTTCTGGGGTATAAGAACACAGAGACCCTGTCACAGGAAGCGTTAGCCACACCCACAGTTTGTGCCTCACAGATGGGACCCCTCACTCAATTTCCTAAATGGAGCTGCGTTCGCATTACAGTGGAACAGTTCTGAAGGTCACAGCCGTGCTGATGTGGGGGTTAACGCAGGCCCCTCCCGGGAGATGCTGCCGTGATGCTATCCATCACTGCACAGACACTGCTCATTACATCAGGAACGAGGGTTAACAGGGGCACTCCTCCCAGGTACAGGCATGCCTACCTTACTTAGGCGCATGCGTATGATGCTTGTGATTGGTCAAAAAAAGTAACACAGGAAGTTCTACTGTATTTTTAATGTGATTAGATATCCAAAGTCCACGATCCTTTTTCGTCGGAATGAATTTGGGACTTGCGTACACACATGCACTCACCCATATACACACAAACACACACAGGAATGGTACTGAAATAAATGTTAATTTTTTAACTCATGATTATTTTAGGAGACATTAGTGTAAAGCAGTAAGCATCAGTGATTTATTAATTGCAATATCTCTCTCTCTCTCTCTCTCACACACACACACACACACACACACACACACGCACACACACACACACGCACACACACACAAATAACTTTCCTGACCTGGTCTCCACATGATGATGCATACATCCAGGACACAGGATAGCAGGCCTGTGTCAGTGTTCAGTGTGCTTGTGTAATTTATATGTAGCATAATGCTGTGGACAACATGGATAGTGCTGAAAGAGTTACCACTGCACTAAATTTGTAATGGAAAACCAACACTACACACAATTACAAATACAACTTTTCATAATGTTATATGATATAATATATATTATATATAATGATCCTCTATATTAATGTCTAAAAATATTTGTGTAATTTTCTCATTATTATACTGAACATTTTGAACATAATTGTACTCATTTTTATCAGTATTGAAGCTATGTGGGACGAGTTGAGCATTATCAAATGTGTGATTGTATAACACCACTGTCATTCACAGAGGGCCTATTGAACTGCTTGTTAAACCAGCACCGCTACACCGAATGGTTTCAAAAGATAAAGTCTCCTTTATTGATGCAGAGGTGTCATGGCTTTATTGAGGACGTTAATCATACAAATTAAATGTAAGCCTGTCATTTTCTGGTGGTTTTAACCTGCAAACAAGAGATAGGATTTAATGATTTGCAGTGAACCTGCTGATGGACTCTCTGAGGGTTTGGTTGGAGAAGTACGATTACTGTATTAAAATCTCAGGCAGCCCAGGCAGAACACAGCTGATATGATTTGAAGATCCTTAGGGCTTGGAAGGAGGCAATCATTACTGCGTGTGCAATATCCTCCCTGCATTGCTCGGCAACAGGCAGCCGGAGGAGAGCTGGGAGAATTATTCACAGGCTCTTTTGTGACATCGCCTGAGGGCTGGTACCGGACCAAGGACACCGAAAGAGGGTGGAATCATTCCAAAATCGATTACCAGACCTCAGTGCATTTTTTTTTTCTTCCAACAAACTGAGCTCAATATTTGATGCCTCAGAAATGAGCCATGAAGCAAATGGCGGCCCCATTCCAGAGGAAGGACAGAGAGGAGAGGAGGACTGTTCAGCTTTATTGCAGTGATGCGATTTTCAGTCCGATTGTTAAACTGCATATGACCTCATTAAAAAAACGGCATCACACTTCATGGCTTTGGCATGCACTGTCTCTGCACAATGTATCTACAGTTCTTAAAAGAAAGAACACAACTTAACAATGTTACAGCCTTGACTGGTGCTGGTGTTACTGGTGCGCTGGGGTATCATATCCTTACTTTTCCCTTGGAAAAGATTATTAATGTGTGATATGTGTGATAGTAATACTTTGGGAATAAATCTGAAGAATCATCGCCTTTTTAAGCTCTTTTTAAGTCCCTTTGCAAACAATGCCAAAAATCCAGTAAGAAATGAATAACATTCACAACATTCATGCTGTTGAACTACTATCATACTACTACTACTACTTATTATTTTTATTATTATTATTATTATTATTATTATACAGGTGGCCTTTCCCAAGGTTATGTACATACCTCATATCTTACATGACCATATAAACTGCTGGATATTCACTGAAGCAGCTCAGCTTCAGCACTTTACCCAGGGATGGCACAGTGGTGCCCCAGCACACATGGTTAGCATTGCAGTTTACATACTGCATCGTATGCACATGGTTAGCATTGCAGTTTACATACTGCATCGTATGCGTGCCTAAGGTGTCAGTCTCTCTGTGAAGCGTGCGTAAATGGCATTAAATGTGTAAATGGCATTAAATGCATAAATGGCATTAAATGTGTAAATGGCATTAAAAAGGCATGTTCTTGGCATGTTTTCGTACACCTTTGTGAAGCGTGTGGGTTTTTAAAAATGAACATTCCTGCCAGACTGTCTGGAGCCCAAAAATAGTTTTATTTCATATCTCTGCTTTTCTGGCATGAAATATGTATTTTCCGGATTAAACTCTGTGGTGTTGATGGGACAGCTCGCCCCTTTCCATCTCAGTGGCTCCATCGTCTGATCAGGTGGGCTGGAAAATGGTGTCAAGTGAGATGGAGGGGAAGGATTTTCACTCTCGCAGAATTTCGATTCCCAGAGTCTGCTCTCTGCCACTTTTGAAATAACCATTTTCATATTTCGAGCAGCTTGAATTTGTCTCCATTGTCTATTTAAAATGAGCAGAACTTAATAACCAAAGAGAGGCTGTGCAAGAAACATAAGCATTAATGAACATGCCATTTACCGATGTCTGCTTTGTCTTTGACAAAACGAGAGGGAGGTAACGAGAAAGGGTGACGTGTATGCGATAGGCACACAACTGCGGCTGGCTGACCTCATCGTGATGGAAGTGCCAGCGGAATTATCGCCATGGTGACACCCCGTGACACTCGTGATTGTGTTCTACCAGGAAGCAAGCCGCTCTGCGGTGCTGGAGAAGTTGAGATGGCAAAGTGTTGACACATGACAGCCCTCCTAACATGAGCCGCTGTATTATACAGCATCTCTGATTTTCCTATGGCATTAGATGGTGACTTATAATGACCTGTGTGTGTAGTTAGCCCATCGCCGGTCCTCCTGGCTGGTCTCTGCAGTGCAGGGGGACAGTGTGGGTGGGAGGTGGTTGTTCCTGCTGTTCACTCCCCCAGGTGTGTCTCCCCAGGTGTTCAGGAGGAAAGCGGTGGAGCTGGGACTGAAGCTGCTGCCTGCCTTTCAGACCCCCTCCGGCGTCCCCTGGGCCCTCCTCAACCTCAGCAGGTCAGCACCACACCTCCTCTTCCTCACTAAGGAACCAGCAGAAAAAAAGAGGTTACCAGGAGGTTACAGGTTTGATTCCCAGCTTGGGCACTGCCACCTCACTTGCGTAAGGGGAGACCTGGCTGATTCAGTAAATACCCAGGTGACATGAATAATTAAGTGTCAGTCACCGAGCGAAGAAACACTGATAACAGTCCAGCTGTATGAATTGATAAAACACAGACCTCCCTCAAAGCGGCTTCTGCTGTTCCAATAACGTGACCAAATGCCAAAACAGTGTTTGTTCAGAGAATGAGAGGGATTGAATGCCAGACACTTGGGGGGGGGGAATCATTATCTGCTGGAATTACACACTCACTGTGTCATAGTTAATTACAGCTTTAATGATGAGGAAACTTTTGATATGAGGTAATTAATTAGAGTTTCCATCCATCCTGTCCGGCTCACTTACCTTTTGTGTGAAGGAGAAGGCAGAAGCCAGTGACTGTTTATTAATATAATGTTCTCTACTACTACTGTTACAACATCTTTTACTGCCACTACTACTGCTATGTGTAATAATAATAATAATAATAATCATAATAATAATAATAATAATCATAATAATCATAATAATGGGGGATAATTAGGGATTGCACAAGATCATTGGTTCTTTGAATCAGCCTGGACCCCTTGTTACCAGCCCCCTTTGATGCAAACAGACAGAGACACACTCTTCCAATGCAAATGCAGTTACACATTCTTTTTATTTAATCATTTACTGGGTCTACCTGCCTCACATTTATTTATCTATTTATGTATTGAATTTTTGGATTGATTCAGTTGCAGTCCCAGTTGCAGGGGGTCGGACAGACATCCTTCCAATTCTGTCAGTCAATACATGGATTCACTAGGGTCTGCAGACAGCTTCGCGTTTCTGGAACCGGGGACTGATGGCTGGTAA
Source organism: Megalops cyprinoides (assembly GCF_013368585.1). Taxonomy (NCBI): domain Eukaryota; kingdom Metazoa; phylum Chordata; class Actinopteri; order Elopiformes; family Megalopidae; genus Megalops; species Megalops cyprinoides. The sequence continues at coordinate 3,039,516 of NC_050594.1, read as the reverse complement.
TGTAGTGAAAATCTAAATGACAGATGTGAGGGAATTTCTTTTTCTTTGTTATTTCTTTGCAGGCTTCATTTGCGAGAAAACTTTTAATTGTTGAGAAGTCAGAAGCATGACATATTTTCCTAACGACAAAAGATAAAAAAAGCCCTGGTTTATGCGGATTGATGAGGAGGGCGGCTTTATTCACTGCTTTGTTTTCTGTCTGCTTTGTTCGATTTACGCAATTATTCATGTTCTGTTTTTAGTTTGTGACAAACACGTTAACTTAACAATTGCTGTAATTAGCCTTCTGAGCAGGATTTTAGCTGCCTCAGGCTGTTGAGATGATGGTAAATCTGCCTTCAGAGAGGCAGCACGAATTTGTCATTATGTGATATTACAGGAGATACTTCATGTTACACAGCATGTTTGCATATATTTCTTCTGTTCTTTTTCCGGCGCCTTGGTATGAAGAAAGCTGCTGAAAGTCAGACTGTCCCCTGTAGTGCATGACACCTGCTACAGATTTAGTTCACAGCATTGTTTAACTTACAAACCTGAAGTTATGCCTGCCAAGCCCTGCCTGTACCTATGAGATCACTGTCTCTGTTGAGTTAGCGGAACATAAACTGTTCCGCTAACTCAACAGAGCTGAACACATTTCAGTTATTGAACTTGTTATTTTCCTGTAAGGGTTTGCTCAACTGAGCATGCTCCTGGAGCTAAACCGTCTTCCTGGTCAATCCTTAATGTGCTTCCTTCCTGAGTCCTGACTGCACTCAAACCCCCATACACCTCTGCTGCAACCCCCCAGACTGCCTGAAGCAGCCCTCTGCCAGCCGATTTCAGGGCGAGGCTGGCGGTGTTTTACATCACAAGCACAGCGAGTGAGATTTCACACGGCTCTCTTGACCATGTCCTGTAGTGGATTATCACCATATGTCTTCCCCCTTTAGGGTAAACACTTCTGTGTAATGAGCACTGCATCAGTCTGGGAGTAGTTACACAGACAGAAACTTCCATTTTCATTTCAACAGAAGGCAATCAGGGAAGAGCTGGCTGCTGGCAGCGCAGGTGCGTCCATACAAAAGGATGCATTTTTTCATAGCTGTACCTATGACAATTCAGCACACCTGTAGCATACACAACACACACAGTACATAAGTCACAGTACGCAGTACACACAGTACACAGTAAACAGTTTGCGATTAAAAATAACCTATGTTCTATTGTTCTATTGTGCTGGAAGTTGCTCTGGATAAGAGCATCTGCTAAATAAATGTAATGGAATGTAATTATACCCACAATGCCCTGGGATGTGTGGGGAAACTGACAGTGCAGGCCCTGGACTTGCGGTTTACCTCCTCGCTCAGAGGCTGTGTAGCATGGCAGCAAATATGACAGGCAGCCAATAAACAAACATAAAACCAAAAATGAAGTGTACCGGCTTGTGTGCTGTTTGGTGTCCCTGCATGAAAAATATTCCTGGCTGGTTCTACAGAATGATAAATGTGAAGGATAAATACACATCAGGCAGCACTTTGAGGGCTGTTAACTGGCTCTGTGCTTGTGATGGCCAACTAAACACTTTCCTGGATTTTATTTTCTTAATTAACCATCCAAGTGCCTTTAAGCTCCATATTCCAGTGTGTGTCAGGAGCACCGCTTGTATGATTGCACCGCAATGCAAGTATTTTTTTGTGAAGTTTTCTCTGAGAAATAAGTAAAGCTAGACGCCAAGTCTGAAATATTAGCATTCATAGTCAAGCACAGTGTTTCCCCTGCAGAGAAAGGCATTGCATCTATTTAAGGTGTGTTTTGCATGTATCCCAGTTGTATTAATACTTGAAGCTTGAGGGGCCCGATGTCACCGCATGCATCTTTATGATGATTTTCCTGTGTGAGGGAGAAGCACAGTACCGCAGCGGAGCGGATTCGTTCTTTCAGCTGATTTTCCAGCTGTACAATCACTCCTGCCACTCTGTGGGGACGCTTTGATTGAGGCGCTCGAGGTGAGAGTGGCCAAATTAAAGCTCCTCGTTTAGGCTGGGTGGATTTTTCCACAGCAGTGTGTGTGTGTCACACAGCGTTTCGTGGGATATCATTTTCATTCAGATTATTTTTGGATTTTGAGGAAGCAATCAGTGACAGTGGTAAAATGATAGTACTTCCTGAAGAAATTTACAGATATCAGTCTTTGTGAGATCAGAAACAGCACATTCCCCTCTGGAAAGCTAAGGCCTTCTACAGACCAATCTGAAAGAAAAGTCACTAGCACTGTCATTGCTTTTTGCAAAGCAGCAGATACTGTGCATAACCCTTGTTCCAGCTGTAATAAGTCACAGTGACCATGAGGAGCAGAAGTCGAGGTCCCTGTTCCTGGGTCAGTGTCTCCTCCTCCGACATGCACTCTGTCTATTTGAGATTATAGTGGTTGCTGCCCCGATTTCATGCTCAGATTGCTGTTGAAACACACCTGCTCTCATCTGGCTGAGTATTGCTGCATGATGGTAATTATACAAAAAATGAAAAAGTGTTTGATATTTCAAATAACCAATGTCACATTGGGTATTATTTTTTGAAAGCTGTGATTAACTAGCATTAGCACAATGACATAAAATTGGGTTTATAATCTGCAAAGTCAAGGGGATGGAGAAAATGCTAAAGTAAATTTGAAAAAGTAAGAAGCAACCTCTGAATTGCAAAAAGTGAACTGTCAGGGCGCAGGCACGGACACACACACAAACCAGGAGTACTCAAGTTCCAGGAGGCGTTATTGGTTGGGGAAAATCGCAGGGCAGGTACGTAAGGCAGAGCAGGCAGGGTCAAAAACCAGAGAGGCAGGCCGAGGCAGAACAAACAAGAGCAGGCTGGGTCAATCCGGGCAGGCAGGTCAGAACAGGCAACCAAGGCAGGGCGGTGGGCAGGGACGAAGTTGGATGCCAAGTGGACGTCAGCCCAGGAACAAACATGAGTAATCAGGCAGGTACAAAACTGAGACGAGACAGAGACAAGCAGGGTGTATATAGGGCTGGGCTGACGAGGTGATGGGATGCAGGTGGGCAGGCAGGCAGGTGGAGGTGATCAGGAAATCAGGTGGATGGTGACAGGGCGGACAGCGGGGCAGGGCAGGAACGCATGGGAACTGTAAACAAAAGCACATGGACGACACTGACAGACAGGAAGCACACAAAAACAAGGGCTAGGGGGCCGAAGTACTGACAGCAAACATGTATTGCTGTCATGATAGACAAAAAGTTAAGAATTGCCTAAACGGCATTACAAAATCTGAACACAGAGAACACAGCAATTCAGCTTCTACCTGCCCTGAGGTCCATGAGCACTATGTTTTAAGCCGTGAGCAAGTAAATTAGCCATTTACTGCCTGCTCACAGTTTACTATTAAAAATACATCGTATGTAATTAATAGGTAGAAATGTATCAATCAGCTGGCTTCTAATAGTATGAATAGGTCCTTAAAATAAAGTGCTACCATTTTTTACTGTTACAGGGAAAGGCTTTGAAGGGCTTATTCAGATGGTTTGTATATGGGTGTATCTGGAGGTGGTCCAGCAGAAGGGATGTTGTGCAGAGAGATCATGGAGCAGGCGAAATCGTTGTCCTTCATTCGGAGAAGGAGGCTTCGAGTGTCAGAAGCAGGCAGATTTTTTAAAGTAAAGGAGAGCAGCCTGGAGCGTAAAATCGCAGGGCTCACTCGCCTGAGCAGCTCTGAGTGGCTTCAATCAACAATCAGGACGAGCAGGCGGAAAGCCAGCCGGTCTGAAAGAGGTTAGCAGAAGCAATCACTTCGCCACTCAGGTCATTTAGAAACAACAGTAGGTTTTGCATATAAACACATAATGTGGAATTTTTTCCCACTTTTTTCATGCAACCCTGTTTGGAATCAGCAGTTGCTCATTATACTCTTCTCCCCAAGAGTCTCTGCCACTGTACAACACTGGTGAGGCCAGGGGAATGCAGTCCACCCACCCGCGCATGCACCCAGCGGCTGTTATTCACACTACAATTCCCACAAAGCCGTGGGTGTCAGCTGGAGGATGGGTGAACCCCCACTGATTTCATCGAAGAGACCCTGCAGATATATACATCTCTACCCCAGGGGAACAAAGCCAGGCTGCTTTGCAGCTGTAGGTTACTGGTCACTATTGGTTGATGATCAGATGAGGACTCCAGAGGAACACCTTGCTGCCTGCACCACTCCGGAGCCCAGTGCACCACATGTTGTTGAGTGAAAACTCCTAGATGTATTTAAATGTTACCTCACGACATTTGATATTGGAATCTTTGTTCACCGCTCTTAGAGATCACACTGTTACTCTTTTATAAATGAAGCAAAACTACTTGATCTGGGAAGTAACGTTTCCAGCCTGAACATCGGTCAGCCTGATGGTGGCCTCTGAAAATGGCCACTGTGAGACAGATTGAGGCAAGTCTCTGGGGACAGAGCGCCTCTGGAAGTAAAAACTACTTTTCGGTCAGCGTCTGGTCATGTCTTTTAAAGCCTTTTTGGTCAGCGTCTGGTCGTGTCTTGCAGTGGTGTGGGCCGGAACTGGCCCTGGGCCTCGGGTGGGAGCAGCATCCTGGCAGAGTATGGAACCCTGCACCTGGAGTTCGTGCACCTGAGCAAACTGTCAGGAAAGGCAGTGTTTGCACAGAAGGTGAGAAACCTCAACACCGTCACACTAATATATGTGCTTCATCCTTAACAACACATTTACTAATGTTTATAAATGTTGAACTAAGCATTAACAATGTGCAGTTAATAATGTATCCTGAAGTTATTCATTTATTATTAGTACTCTACCGTACTGTAAGCCTTTAGTCTTTACACAAAATCATGTTTCATTGTAATTCTGTAATATGTGTTCAAAATAATCATGTGTTGCTCTCAGGTAATGAATATCCGGAAAGTTCTGAATCGTCTGGACAAGCCTCAGGGACTGTACCCCAACTACCTGAACCCCAGCAGTGCTCAGTGGGGTCAGCGTAAGTTCGCCTCCACCCTTGTACCCACAGGGGACGCTAGACACACCCCTTTCAAATGTGCTGCTGAAGTCAGTCCCTGCTGTCTCAGCTTCTTTCACCAGCCAGTGAGTGACAGAGACCTGCATTTCAAATGTCTGGTTCCTTCGTTATTGGAGAGGGCTTTACTTGTTCCCACCTCGTCCGACCGGTCTCTGGCCTTACCTGCCTGACAGGTTAAACCTCAGAGAGCCAGAGCTGGTGTGACTGAAGGTGCTTGTCTTTGTTTGTGATACAAATGACGTTGCCAACAACTGGATGCATTTTATTGGCAGTTTTGTGGAACAGGTTTATTTATGTCTTTCTTGTTAATTGCCAATACACACGCACGCACGCACATACACACACACGCGCATACAAACAAACAACAACAACATTTTGTGGAGAAGGAAAAACATTTAAACCCACAAAAATTTGCTGTGTAGTTCTCTCTTTTATCATTATTTATTATGTAATTTTGAGATATATTTATATATATACAGTATGACAGAAATCCAAGTGGTGCTATAGTTATCTTACTTTACACTTTGGTAACATAAAATAAAATCAATTACACATTATATATATACATTTAATGCTATAAAATGTGACAATTTTGTTTGGAAATATCCCAGCATGAATAAAAATATAATACAGTACAGTGCCCACACAGGAGATCACGTTTTACTAACACCTTTCAACGCGGCTGTATTACTGGAGGAAAAAAATGTAAAGTGGATAAATTCATTATAAAACAAGTACTGTATGTGGTGTTATTAGGCTACTGGCCCTGACCCTGGAGTCAGTAATCACTGAGAATGCAGAGGAGGGGACAGGTGACCTCACACCTGCACGGTCTCTGTTCTGGGAGGGATCTCAGTGGGATCCTGCAGCTGTAGC